>NC_049207.1:25304945-25367445 GCF_013347855.1 Anguilla anguilla
TTATTATGAGATTTCACTTCACTAATGAGAAGTTGCAATCAGACATTATATAAGACTTGAACCAAAGTTCATGTGTAAAGGTAGTTTCTGAGACCATTATATTATCTTTTCAATCCAGGTTTGCAGCTAAATTTGCCAAGTAACTAAATTAGGTAGCTCGATAAGTTTGCCAAGTAAATAAATTAGCTAGCTCGTTAACTTGGATGTCTAACTGGGTTGGTAGCTAAATAATATATACATATGTAGCTACCTCCTTTTCTTTTGCTCTGACACTGAGGTTCTGGCACGGTGGCTCTATTGGAACAGGTGGCTTGTTCTGTCATCTTTTGTGATTATGCTGATCTTGAGCGCTCGCGCAATTCAAGAGGCCGCAAGCACACCCCGGGATTTAAAATGTAAATTAGGCGGACATATGCCTGACGCTGAATTTTTCCCCGCGCAGTGTCATTACCTGTTACCTACTGATTCACCATGGCCATTGAGCTATATGTCATTGGGGAAAAGTTGCATACTGCACCTTTAACTAAAATCATTTTAACTAAAAACACATTTAGGTGATTTAAGAATTTTACGTATTATCAGTGTCACATTTTTTATAATAGGCCTATGCTTTTAAAATTTTTAAATGTATAATTCAGGTTCATGGACAGGGTGTCAAATTCACCTTTATGGCCCTTAAAATAATTCAGGCCAAGGAATTATGTGTTGTTGAGGTATTTTGTTTAATTACTTGAGGTATTTTGTGTAATATTTTTTATTATTATTTTATATGTTTACACTAGAATTTGTGGTATGGTCTGAGAGAATCACATCCCCCAGGCAGATGACGTGTTTATCTCATTTTGCTGTTTACTGCTGAACATTGAATGTACTGTATGTTGAGAACTGGGTGCAAATTGTATGGAGAATCAGGTGTACATTGCTGTCTGCTCAGCCTGGCCCTGTGGTTCACAGCGGATGGTGGATTTGTGTTGTTGTAGAAAGCAGCCCTTAATCAGTCAGAAATCACTGACTGTTGGCTATACAGATCAAGCTAAAAGGCTTATGTGTATCATTTAGAAGCTTGTGATGTTGACGTGCACAGTCTCTGCCATGGCTGTGGCTGGGTAGCAGTGTCTCAACAGGGTTCAGCAACACTTGGTTTTAATTTTTCAAACATTTTCTTTCAAAGGAAAAAAAAAAACTGACTATACTTTATTGTTCATTGTTTAAATTAATATCTTTCCCTTGTAACTCTCAGGATTGTTGATTGGCAAGGCATTCTGTAACTCGGACTGCTGCTTTGGTGAATCTCCTCATTAATGCCATCTAGTGGTGAAACGGAGGTGCTGTTGTCACTTTAGGGGAGCCAGTTGCTCAGTCACTCAGAGAGGGAGAGAGGGACGGTGTTCTTTATAGGTCTGATCTCCTCTGTCACAGGCAGACATGAAGCAATTTGAAAAGAGAAACATATGCTTAAGTTGTTAGGAGCAGCCTTTTAAAAACGAAGTGCTTTCATGGACAGTTCGAAAGCTATGGTGTTTCCCCTTCCTGACTGGTAATCTGATTTCACCAATGAGATGTATGTTACCGATACAAGCCCTTCATCATAACATGAAAGACGCACAAAACCATTCAAGTTCACGCCTACCTGCTTAGTTTTTTTTTTTTATTGTCATTCAATGCTGATCATAATCACTAAGTAGTCTAAAGTGCCTCTTTAGAATCTGTAGTTGCTGCATGTCAAAACCGTCAGCCACTCAAACCAAAGACCACGTTGCAGTACTTGGGCAGAGTCGGTGTATTGGACTACGGAGGGTGTGGTTTAACAAGCACTTCAGATTGCTAACCTGATTCTGCATTAATTCTACATTCACATGCCCTGATAAAGTATTACATAACGTCCTCATAATGCCAGTGCGTGTTTACACAGCAGTAAGAGACCACGGCAGCATTGCGGGGACGTTGTGTGTAGAGGTGTATCTGTCTGGATGCGTCTGTGGCGGGGGGCCCGCTGGGCATTGGACTGCCACTGCAGTACTGCACCCTGTGAGATTTTATACTGTAAATTTAAGATTCTGTGTTGCGTCTTCCCTGAGGTGTCAGGTGTTTGAGCTTTCCGAAATGCTAAAACACCAATACCGCTTACATTGGCAAAATCCTCCTTTTCCTGATGCACTTTGATAAAGAGGGTGGAACAATGGCATTTACAACAAACCGGTTCCACTGTCTCATCTAAATTAAACGAGCACTCCAGCTGTCTGTGTGGTAGCACAATGGAAGCTATCAGTAGACGTAGAGTACCTTTTTTGGTATTTTCAGAGATGAGTATTGGCTGGATTATTTGTTGTGGACATTTAAAATATTCCAATAATGTCAATTCTGAAAAAAAGCATCTAATTTGCAATTAGCTGGGACATAGTTATATGTATAGAATGCACTGTAAAATCATCACTTTCTGCTCTTTATATATGGATGATTACGACAGTTATAAACTGATTTTGTTCAATGTTTACATCTACACATATTTAAGCTTTGTCTATTAGCATTTATTAAATGTACAGGTTATGTAACAGCAGCGTTTGCCTAAATCTCTCATTTCAAAGTCCTTCACCCTATGGCTGTGTTCCTGTGCTTTTTATGATTGATATATATATGGTAAACACGCTTGTTAGTGGTCTTACTGCTGTGTTCTTCTTGTGGGATAGCGATTTACCTGTAACACTACCTATATGATTATATTCATTGTGAAGAGATTTGAAGGCTTTCTGAACCACGTAGGGTTGTGCTGAAACGCTCCCGTTTTTGAACCGAGACATCTGCAATCATGAGGCTCATCATTGTCATAATAGCTGCTAATTGTTAGCCAGTTGGCTCGTGTCATCGGCAGGTCTGGAGAAGGAACAGGAAGTAGCCTGTCCCTGTCCCTGTTCCTCAGAAAGTTTAGGTCCTTTTGCAGGTTGCAGTATTGTGAGCGATCGCTACGTGCGTAAACCTGTGGGCAGATGAATTTATCCTTCCATAAAAAAAATATATTATTGAAAAGAGTAAGGGTATATTATTGGGGTTCACGCTTATGCGTGTCCATTGTAAAGCAATAAAGGTGGTGGCCGTCGGCAACACTTATGCATACAGCCTGGCGAGGTCCATCAAAGTGCATTTTGCAGCATCTTTGGGTGTTAAAAAACTGACATGTACAGCAACCTAACTTGGCAAGTCATATATTCTCGGTATATCCAAAGAGTAAATCCATGAATCAGTTTTGAGCATCGAAGCGAGCTCTCAGTGCGTTTGTTTTTGTTCTCATAAGCCAGCGGGGGATTCATGGATTCACTCTGATGGGCGGTGTCTGTATTTGAAAGACTTTCACAGGTTGCTTTCACTGAGATGAACTAGATGCCACTGTGTGTTGTTACCCATCGTCTGTGCGTAGAACGAAGAACTGTTTGCTATGTAAATTCTGTTTTAATCACATTTTGTACAGGTTTTGCCTTTTTTTCTATTTTTATGTTTGCAAGGGATTTCCGTTTAAATTATTTTATTTACATTGTGATTCTGGGATTATATATTCAATACTAATTTATTATGCTTTTATTTTTCAAATAAATAGTTTGGTAGCACACATTTGTTTGTGTTTCTTTTAGACTTCCTTCAGGTTCATTTGTTTTTATTCGGGGACCGTGCCAGTAAGGAGATGGGGATCAACCACTGTAGAAGATAGACGTCAGTAAAGACACACTCAAATCGGTGCCATCCTATGGGATTGGTCGCTCAGACTGTAAACTGTAGTAACTCCGTGGCAGGCCCGTAGAAGGTTCTAGAATGCCGTTTGTGGACGAGCCATTGCCTTGCCTTCTTTCGCAGTGACCTTCTGAGTCAGATTCCCGTAACCGGCCTGGTTTCTGGGGACCGCCTTGGGTTTATTTCTCTTTAATAAAGCCTGGATTCCCCTCACAGGCCTTAATGGTCCACACATGCGGTGAAATGGCACCGGTCAGTCATCCCGCCTGGGCGTGTTTGCACAGAGCTTACGCAAACAAATCCGTTACGGCTCTTTCCACTCTGTTTATTTTTTTTCCCCCCACCGCGGTCGTCTGATTTCGCGTGGAAAACCCCGTCTCCTCTCTTAGTTTTCAGAGCTCCATTAAACCTCAAACCGTCCTCCAGAGCTCCTGCTTTCTGACCCCACCATTGATAATTGCAGACCTCATTTTATTTTTTTTTTGGTTTTATGCCCCTGAACCACCTGCATGGCAACCGACGCCACCATTTTGATTGTAGTTCATAGACACAATGTAGTTCATAGGTTTTTTTTGTCATTTCTAGCAAACAGTTTTAGTGTCCTTTTGTCAATCCCTGGTGGGTTTCCTCCTCCTCCATGCCTGTGTGGCCTTTATGTTGGGGGAGGGCGGTGTGAGTACTGTGCCTGTGAATCGGACTGTGAAGGTCCAATTACCTCCCCCCAGCACCGCGTTCAGCTAATTAAGCGCACGCTTGCCGTGCTGGGCCCCCACGTCGTGCCGATGCGTGCACCGAAGATGCGCCCTGAGCCACACGTTTATCTCCTTAAAGGAGAGAGAGGGGAACCCTGGCGGAAAGCTCCGGAAGCCTCCTCCTGTCTCCGCAGCCACACTCGAGGCCTCATCTGCCCGTTCTGCTCTGCTTGCCCACCACTCCCCCCCCCCCCCCCCTCCAGCTAGTCCTTCACGGTCGGCTCGCTCCTAATGCGTCCTACCGTCTCCCGCTCGGCATTGTGGGGGATCACCGGGGCCTGATCCGGACAGGCCCGGGGGCTGCCCGACCTGTGCAGAGGGGTGGGTGGGGGGGAACCGATGCTGGCGAGTTCCCCAGGCCTGGTGTTGCACAAGGGAGCGTATCCACCAGCAGAGGGGCCAGGAGACCAGGTGTCCAGATTGGGTGAGAGTCCGCTTGGATTCCTCCAGAGTGCTGGCAGAAAGGGGGAGGGGGAGGGGTGGGCTGTATAGGTCCTCCAGGGTGGGGTAATCGGGGGGGAAAGGGCCAGAGAAGGGTGTGAAACGAGCCGAGACCTCGGGGACGGAGTCTGGCGCCACCGCCATCCCCCGGTGAACCACGATTGGCCGAATCTCTCATCACCCCAATGCCCTTCCCCGAAACCCTGTCCTCAGGCCCGTTCTTTTCAGCTCCCGTGCTGGGAAGTGTTTAGCTGTCCTCCGACGCTGACACCTCTCTCCCCGAGTGCTTTGCGCGTGTCTGGATCAGAGGGGAGCCTCTCTGGAGCCGCCCCATCTCCCCTGGCTGTCAGCGACACAAACTGCTGCCAGAGCCTGTTTAACCCATGGGCTGGCTCATCTCACCTATGTGTGTGTGTGTGTGTGTGTGTGTGTGTCTGTATGTACGTGCGCATGTGTCTGTGTCTGTTTGTGTGGTGTGTGTGCGTGTTTGTGTATGCACATATGCATGTGTCTGTGTGTGTGTGTGTGTGTGTATGTGCGCCTGTGCCTCTATGTGTATATGTGTATGGGCTTAATCTTGGGTTTCACTAGGTAATATGTGAGAATGCCAGGCGTGGAGTGCAATGCTCAGGGTTGGCACTGGGCACTGAGGTGGTGGAGTGCTCTGTGTGCCCAGGTGTGTTTTCTGTGCGCTTGTGTGTCCAGTTCTCCACACCCAGCACTTGATGGGGTTTATTGTGTGTGTGTGCGTGTGTGTGTGCGCGTGCGTGTGCGCGTGTGTTGCCATGAGGGTGAGATGGCCAAGGTGGCGTTGCCTGGCTATGCTGCCAGCCTTGGATTTCAGGGCTCACAGGACACCCCTAAATGCAAAAGCTCTGTTTATCCACAACTGAAAAAGGCACGCGTGATGAACACAGATTAGGAACATGGTCTCTGGAGTGCTGGAAAGCCTAACGTTAGTCTTTGCCATGACCTTGACATTTCCCCTTATTAAGCGTGTTACACCTTTTGTATTTGGCAATGGTCACAGTCGTACATTGACACATTCATTTTGCCAAGTGGCACAGCAATAGAGGCACAACACAGTGGACCTGGAGGCCAGGATTCAATTCAGTGGTGAAATAGCCATCATTTCGAAAATAAAGTAAACAAATGAGAACTGCAAATATCCTAAATACTTCAATAGACTATGGTAACTTATACCAATCTGTATTCCTGTTTTACCTGCGAGCAAGATGTTTTCCTTTATTTATTGTGATTAAAACAAAAAAACCACCAGCTATGCATCGGAGGGTTACTGAGTGCATACAAGTTTTTACGCAGTGCAAATTTCTCTGGAGAACATGCAGCGTGCTGAATATGTAGTATAATATGCATACCAGCTGCAGCTTATTAAAGGTCTAAGTCACTCTTCTTTCACTTGCTGTTAAACTACCGGGAGTTATGCGAACCTCACGCACATCTGCTGTCCATGACCCGTGCATTACTCCGGACCATTCTTATTTCCAATACGTGCACACAGTGCGTTGGAGTGACATGGCAACAGAGCATTACTGTTTAACAATGGCGGCTCTACTTTTTTAATGAGTATCGAATTAAACGAAACGGTTCTTCTCTGTGACTGAGCGTCCGTGGAAAACATGAGCCTCTGTGGAGTTCTCGTTCTTCGTTCTCTTCCTCGCTCGCGTCCCTAGTTGCGCGTGACGGTAGCGAACGTCGATTCGCGTGTCCATAGCGCTCTCTCCGCTCGCGCAACGATTTCTTCTCGCGGTGAAGAGGAGAAGGAGAGCGAGAGGGGGAGAGTGTGTGCGCGGAGGGGAGGTTGCTCGGGGCTGTTCGGTTATCCCAGGGTAAAGTAATTACGCGAGCCTGCTGGGGCCAGCGAGGAGTGCGTCGGGCCCTGCGGACGTCCAGCTGAGCAAACAGGAGAGAGGGAGAGGGAAGGGGAGCGCTTCCATCGGCCAGCTGCTCCAGGACAGGGAGACACCGCTGATCTCCGGCCACTTCTTCACTTCTCATGTCCTTCTGAAGTAGTGTTAATGGGTTATGCAGTAATATGTCCCCATATGCGTGACAATGTAGTACGGTGTACTGTACAATCCTGCTTTGTTTGGAAAAGCCAATGGTCAATTAAAAAAAAAAAGCAAATTACTGGTCACATAGGCTATCCTTTATTGTACATATCAACACAAGTCAAAAAACTATTAAATATGTCAAATGAATAAATACAACCCCTGGCAAGAGTGTCCCGTGAATTTGTTGCCTTGCAGCTTATGTTGACCTGCTGACCTTGTGGAGGAAGGAATGAATACATTTGAAGAAAACAGCTTCCTTGTTTGGTTTGTTTATTTGACTATTACATTCAACAATATGTGCAAGGAAAGAAAGCACATATTATTTGGACATATAAAATAACTGCAGATGTTTTGCGATTTGTTTTTATAGGTATTATTAGGTATTACGTCTGTCAGAAATGGAGTGATGGGATTAGGGAAATTAATTTATTTACTGGATTGTACAGACCCTTCCTCAGCAAAGCCCTCAGGAGATCTGTCATGGCCATGGCTGTTTCAAAGCCAGATAAAAATGTTGTAGCAAATGAAAAGAAATATGTACTATATTATGTTTCATCCTGTAGGTATAAGCTAAGTCTGGGCAGCTGGATCTAGTCCTTAATTGTGGTATGTTCCTCAATTTATGTCCACACATAAAATGTGACGGTGACAGACCTGGGTAAAATACAAGTCAGAAATATTTTTGATGTTGGTAGAGTTTGAAAACTGTAAATCCCTGATATGAGTCAGCTGAACATGTTTAAGAGCCAAAAATATGCAATGATACGAAAGAGGGAATTTATTTTGAATATTGGTGAAAATGTATGTTTCTTTTAAAACCATCAGCAAATGTGAAATAATTGTGCTGGTGATTTTACGATTTTAGGTAATAATTTGACTCAGGTCCAATCAGCACCAACCTGTGTAAATTACACCTTTCCACCTCAACAGCCACATTCCTATTGGATGAAAAGGCGGTCAGTGTACTTGTGTGCTAGTACACAGCTCAGAATAACCTGTTCCCCCACACAGGTGCATGACTCCTACCCAGTTTGGTTCCACTTCACCGGTCTCCGTGTTGTTCTGTTACACACGAATCTGTGTTACCTGAGTCCTGAGCAGCTCAATATTCCATTGGCCCTTTACAGCAGTTAGGGTTCTGAACAGACCACATGATAGCCTTTAAGTGTTTGGAATCAGATTGCAAGCCACCCTGCAAGTTTCCTGTCAGAAATGAACCTGTTGACTCTTAGTAAAAATGAAAAAAATAAACGGAGATGAGAGAAGTAGAATTATGAAATGCAGAGTACAGTTTAATAAAATAAATCATTTCTGTTTGAGAAACCTAACTGTTACAGACCAGCACATACATACTTAAATTAAGAACAGCGTACTGTTCACCTGAGTCGACTGCCATGACTACAGCACTTTTCACTGTTTTTAAAATGTTTTTCGGGGTTTGGAACAGGGATGAAAGCGTGAGAACGCCACACACAGGACGAACCTCCCCAACGTTCCGGAATCTCCGGGGTTAACCGACTTTTCGCATCGCGGAATCTAAATCCCTCTCCAGTGATGGACATTTTGATAAGTGTCTGCGATTTATATCTTAAAGCCATCCCTTTGTAGGGGGAGTATAAAAGAGAGAGTTCAGGGAGGATAAACTTAGCTTAGATGAGAGGAGAGGCTAGCCTTTCATCTCTGAGCAGGCCCTGTGTTTTTTTTTTTTTTACACAATGTCCCTCCAGTCAACGCAACAAAAGAGCTCTTATGTGCCGGCCCTCGCTAGCGAGCCTGATACTGAGGCTCCGGTGATGGTGGCTGGGAGATGTCTTTGTGACCGTGGCGGGGTGGAGGAGGAGGAGGGGCGGGTGAATAAAGAACAGTTCATGGAAGGAGGGGGGAGAGAGGCTGACTAGCTGCAACTCAGCCTCTTGGGCAGGGTGGCTTGCTCTGGGAGACGGTATATACCTCTGGATCGAGCCTGCAGTCTGGTGCCGGTGCTTTGAACGTTTTTTTTTTTTTTGGTCGGCGATCTTAGTACGAGAGTTGGCGCTGTGTCCACTTCTCCCTTTTTGAACCCGGTGCCTTTTGAACCAAAGGATGGTACACTGGACAGATGGTAGTGGACTGATGTTCCTTCTGCGAGCCCACTTTCATGCCAGCGCATCAGAAAAATAAATAATGCACAAAAAAAACTGAGGAGCCATTTGGTCTCTTCTTAAGATGTCAGTAAGCATCTGCTAAATGTGGATATTTCGCTACTGTAGGCACTTGACAGATTCAGTGATCCACTGGGTGATGAAATAGGTAATAGTAATCGTAATAGGTAATCCAAAATATAATGGGACATGAAGTAGAATCACAAAACCCATTAAGCAACCAATATGCTCTTCCTTACATAAGATCTAGTGACATATTTGAGCCTTTACTAATAAGATCTTGCATCTCTTCCATTAAACCTTCATTTCTCACTCCTTCTATTCTCACCCATGGCAGTTGAATGTGTCCATTTCAACTGCCATCCATTGATTGACTTACTCATAATTATATTGGCACTATTGCTCATATTAATTAGGTGAAAGCTCTTATGTTTCTCATACATCCGGTCACTCTGGATAAGAGCATCTGCTAAATGAATGTAATGTAATGTAACATACATGACACTAATTTATTTGCTGAAAAGATGCCCTTAACCAGAGTACCTTAAAATGATGTTTAAAAAATACAGGACAGGCCATGTATTACAGTTTGAAATGAAGCTTGAGTTCAGTTTGGGTTAAGTACCTTGCTCAAGGGCAGTGCCTCATCATGGATTTGAGTCTGTAACCACCATGACTGTGTGCAACCTTGTCCCCAGTTAAAAACATAAAATAAAATAAATTAAGCTCAAGCTGATACTGTTTTAAGATTCCGGTCTACCATCACCAAAGGGTACGTTCTGCTTAATATTTGAGGCGATACTCTCTAATTTGAGATGCTGCAATTCCAAATAGGAGTTGCCACAAAAAAAAGTATGTGTCTCCAGGGCAAAAGTTGAAAATGGTGGACTGAGTAAAGGGCGTGCGAATGGAGCGGCCGTGGTTGTCGTGGTGATGCCAAGATGAGCCGTAACCATGGCTCTATGGCTCCGGTCCAGATGCTGTTGCCCTTCGATCCCATCAGAATTTTTGCATCCATTAGTTTACAAAGATTTGGTCCTGGTTTCCCTCAGTGTTGCTGGAGGTTTTGTTACAGAAGCTCAAACTCACATCTTGTCTTGTCTAAGACAGCCCAGAGAGGACTGCTTCCTCATTTACTCTCACTCATTTTTCTGCGAATGGCTGGAAAATACAAATCCACATGAAAACAGCTCTTGCTGCATTAAGTGACCGCCTCAAGAACGTATAACAAAAGTCCCTAATTACTTGGCTAATTAAAGCCAAAAATACCTGTCTTTTTTGCTGAGTCAGTCTCTTGGTTGTTGAAGAGCTGTAATCATATATTTGGCATGCATACGGTCCAGAATGTTCCATTCTTTGTATGAAACTTGTGCAGTTGTCATGGTGCCAGACCCAGTAAAGTGTAATTTATCTGAATTGGCTGTCATCAGTTTTTTTTTTTTCAAATGAGCAATGAGGACTAAACAAAAACTATTCTGATTCCAGGTAGCATTGCTACAAAATTCAGTTTTTTTTATTTTATTTTATTTTTTAAAGAATGTCTTCTACTGCTTGTCGGCAGGTGAGGAATTCATTACTCAGCTGTACATGCATATAATGACTTACTGCTGGATCTTTTACTCTCTCAAACAAATCATCAAACCTACTTTACAGAAGGGTTTATCTGTTATGGCATTACAGTATATTATTACATTGTAACTGTGATGATTTTAATACATAACATATTCAGGGATAACCATTTTTGTCCATAAATTTATCAAATGAAAACAATTTAAATTCGCTGAAAACTATTTGTTGAAATTTCAACATACAGTGCATTTCTCTGTGTGATGTAGCAGGAAGTACTGTAATGCTAATGTTTTATGTTTTTTTAATATACTGAACAGCACAATCTGACTAATTAATTAATCCCTCTCATTTTCCTCATTGTTCATAAGCAGATGTCCTCTTTAGCCAAAAAAAAGTAACAGGTTATCATTTGTGGTCCAATTAGTATATCTTACAGAGTGTGGCTATAGAGTTCAAAACCCACCACAGAAACAATATAAAAAAGGTACAAGTACTCAGTACAATGGCCTCATGTGTGATTTCAAACAATGCAGAGATGCACCAGTGTCCTGTGTCCATAAATCAAGTCAGGATCAATCAGCTTAGTCACACATTTACATTTATGACAAAGAAATGCCTGGTCCTGCTTTGTAAAATAGATCATTACACTAACACATGTCCACCTGTTTTTCTGCCATTTGAAGGGACATCTGGCTAAACAAAGGAGAGAGGAAAAGAACTGGCAGGAAAACAACTGATCATAATATCAGTAATTAAATCATGTTCTGCATGCCTATTATAATTATGATTTTAGATGCTGGGTATTGAATCAAAGTATAGTCCAAATCCAATTCAGAGCTCACCTAGTCTGGTATTACAAACCTCATATAGCTAATTGACATTGAGAATATTTTCTTTTTAATTGTCGGAAGGGCTTTGAATTTCTCCTTAGGGGTCCAAGCCTATTTGAGTGTTCTTAATGGGTACGGGACCAAGAAACAAAACAACTCTGAGGGAATGATTTTCTAGTGAAATATCTAAATGTGCTTATTGTGTTATATGGTAAATTTGTGTGATAGATTTACTGTAAAAAATTGACACTGACAGCTACAACATTAAATAAACAATACCAAAACATCAACAGTATCCCAGTACAAGTCCAAAGTTTAATATTGCAATAATCTCCTTTGGAAATTGCAATAATGTTAACCCTCTGGACCATACATTTATATTTACATAGGTATTGGTCACATATAATTAGAATTTTTTTTAACATGACAGAAGCAAGACCGTGGAATAATGGAAGCAAATCCGTTTGTGTCTGCAGTAAACATGAATTTGCGCGAACATTAAATGGTTTGCACAGTGGAGTTGCTGATGTATGTCTTCTGGCTTCATGCACAGATGATGACAATGATGATGATGATGAAGAAGAAGAAGCGGCTGGTCCTGTCAATCTGATTAAAACAGTGAGGTGTTTTATTTCCGCCCCTGGAGTTTGAGGCGTGGAGCCTGGGGCCAGCGTCTGCAGCATTTAGCTCGATAGCTGCAGCGTTTAGCTCGATAGCTTCCCATCCCAGAAGCAGGCAGGCTGGTATAATTCACAACTTCCTGGTCTATGCAATATTGATCATTTTATTGATTTTTCCCAACCACTCACTGAAACTGAATGGACAGGAAAAAAAATAATAAATCCAATTAAACCTGTAATAAAGGAGAGAAGTTAATCCTAATCCTATCATGACAAATTTCCGTTTTTTGGTTCAAAGTCAATGAGGTTTGAGTGGAGCCCTGAGGAGCTCCTAGTGACAGATGGGAAGGGGCCTCCTAAGGGCCTCCACTGGACTCACTGTTATCACTGTTACAGGGTCCAGAAAGTAAGGGGAGGAGGAACATGTAAAGTATGCAAACGTTACGTCACTTCAACTAGGGCCGGTCTCAATAAATGTAATTTTCGTTGATTTGATTCAATTCATTAATTGAACATTTTGTTCTTGCTAGGATTTTCATTTCAGTTCATTCACACTGAATGTTCCTGAATCCATGAATTGACTGATCTGAAACTGAATTAACGCCATACCTGACTCAGAAAACATTTTAGCTGAGAGAACCAGCATAAGAACAAGCCCCTGATTTACCGATACCTGGGATTCACTCACATGCTTGCAGTTGACAAATATCTAATGTTGTCTAATAGCCTCCTAAGACCTGACAATTTGTTTTTTTCCCCTGTAGCGGACATGAGTCATTTCACTTCAATTCAACAAGCTTTATTGGCATGAAAGTAATGAAGAAATACTGCCTAAACCATAGAGTTGATATACACAAATAAAATAAGATTTAACATTTGATTGGTTACAATAGTGAGATTAAAGGATACTTTATTGTCATGTCATGACATATTTTGCCACAAAGGGGGCAGTAATACCCTCACCCATTTTTCTTCAGGGTTAAGGTGAGGGAATCCAGGCAATCCTTAGATATTGTCTTAATTAAAAAAAAAAAAAAAACAATAAAAAAAAAAACATATGCTCTACCATGCTGAAACATACACTACAAGGAGAATTCAATAAAAAAAAATCTTTTTTTGATTAATATTTATTTTCACTGAAACATGTTATTGTCATCCAAGACACTTGTATTATGTCAAAAAATGTTATAAAATGCTTGAACTTTTAGCTTCTGGGCCACAAGAGGACATTAGGCCTTATCTGTCATATCTGACTGAGAGACACAGCAAGAAATACAAGCAACCATACGTTAAGCAACCGCAGAATGTGGCTTATTAGTGTGTTATGTCACATGTCACCATGTTACCCACACTGTGTTCAGTTAAAATAACACAGTTTGTGTAAATGGTTGAAAAGCGAATGGAGGAAGTAAATGGGTGAGGGCAAAGGGCTGGAAACACTGCGGCCATTATTCTGGAAGCTTCTGCCATGTCTGCTGAATGGCCCATGTCACACGGACTCTCCGCCTTATTCATATTTACCGCAGAAGGGTTCTCACACAATCCCACAATTCACAGAAAAAGGGAGAGAGAGAGGAAAAAAGGAGCCAGCTGCCTAAACAGACGTAATCTGAGGAGGTGGAGGGCCGGAATGTGGAATGGTAGAAAAGGGGGTCTTTTCTGCTTTTTGCTTTTTTAAATAATAGGTCGCACAAAAAAGTCTCCACTTGTTCTGAACGTACAAAACAATTGACAAAGCTGCCTTCATTCACAGCTTCGACATTCATGTCAGGAAGTCGGGTTCATTTGTAAACTTGTAAATGCCAAGAACATGACTTTGATTGTTTCTGAAAAACAAAAAATAAAGCATGCACTGTATTCTGATTGCGTGCGATATGGGTGCTAATACTGGAAAGTTTAGTGATGAGATATGCTTTCCTTATTGCTTAGAATTTACAAGCCTAAAAGACAAAAGACATCCTGTATATTACTACTATAATCCACATTTTAATTTTGAAATAAAATTGATAGTTTTCTCAGGGCCTAAAGCAACAAATGATAACATATAAGAAAAAAAAAAACACTGAATAAAAAATATTAATATTTCCATTTGAATTATTCTACTATTTTAATGTCCAACTTACAATTGCTGAACCTTTGTGGATATTCAGAATCAGAGGAATCCATCCTTTGTGGTAAATGAGTGAATTAAGTCCTTATCTTCCTCAGTATCAGTCTTCCCCATATGAGTGCGTATGGAGACACCAGACATCACGCTTTGCCTTTGCGGTTGGCCGAACAAAGGATTCGCGCTTGGAAGATGCCGCGATTTAGCAGCCTGCCGCTACCATGCACGCGCACCAGCGAAAGGCTGGGTCCGCTGGAGATTTGGACATCGACGGAGGCAGCTTGCTCTCCGACATATGCTGGGTGATGGTTTCAATATTTTAGGTGTCAGAGGGGATGGTCGCTACCTTCTGCTAATGGTGGCAGACCCGTCTTAGCCTGGCAAGCTCTTTTCGGGTTTTGCACAGCATGTTCGTCAGTCCCCTAATACTGCCCCCTGTCCCACTTCCAAGGTTCCACGGCCCCTGGGTGAACATTTGGACATGTGCGGGCAGGGAAGGTCACACTGCCCGCCCTAGTGACCCCTGGTTTGGAGAGTATCTAGCATGGTGTCACGCCTGGTCTCCAACACCCAAAGGGTGTCCAATCAAGAGCTTAATGACTCGAATGTACACTGCAGAACATTCTAGCTGTCTTCTGGTAGGTCTTTAACCTGGACCTCAAAATGAGCAGAGACAACAGTCCTCAACCCCTGTCCTGGAGTGCCAGAGGTTCTGCTGGGGTCCCCAACCTTGGTCCTGGAGACCCTCAGGGTCTGCTAGATCCCCAACCCTGGTCCTGAATAGCCATAGCCCCTTCTGGTTTTTGTCTTCATCTAAAATTCAGCAAACCAATTCAGACCCATAAACCAGGTGAGGTAATTGAACTGTGTAATCAACCTGCTTTACTCAATCTTTGGACCTTTGACAAACAGGAAAATGGCATACAGGTAACCGCCAAAATCAAAGGAAACACTTGAGTAAACGAGGGATGCAAAGTATATTTGAAGCAGGTGCTTCCACACAGGTGTAGTTCCTGTAGTCAAACAAACAACATCCCAGCATGCTCATGGCTTTGTAAAAAAAAAATCTGCACAGGCCCAGTTGCCCATTCGTTTAGCAAGCATGACTAAAGAAGAAATCTCACCCAGTGCACAGTTTCGTGGTGAAAAGTTTGTGAAGTTCTTGAAAGGCGTTAAGGTGAAAACATGCCTACATTTGGTTGAAAAGTGATAATTGTCTTGCTGACTAGGTCATTGCCAGGCTATATTCGGGTAAAACCTGACCTTTTTGGGGTTAACCTTGTCCGTTTATATCAAACTGTCCACCCTTCTATATGTCTAAATTTTGACATTTGCTCAACAGGCAGTGTTCATCTTAAAGGCTACCTTTAAATGAAGTAATCATTTAAGCAAGTGGTACCCATCAAAAATGAATACCGGCAACAATGGGTGCCCTGAACCAACAGTTTTTTCAGTGGCTAATTACTCTTCCTTGGATAATGAGTGCAGGTCTGCCTCCTACAGGTCATGATGAGAGATACAATTAAGCACAGAGACACAAGCCCATCCCCCAACCAAAGGAAACAGTCTTACTGTCCTCCCAACCCTAGAGGGAGACCTTATGTGATTCATTATGTGTTATCTCTGCAATATAGGTGTCTTTTTTTGCTTAACCTCAGTATCATCTCATTTGTGTTTGTGAGTTTTTGTCCCATGGCTAGGATTACTAGCCTTATGATATTGGTTAATGTGGGGATTTGAGTGGCTACACATATGCTAGTCATTAGAAGACATGGTTTGAAATAGGTAGGATGAGTTGCACAAGGCAGTTATTTATTTTTACACAGATGGGTGGACAATTAGTGGGCAGCCATTCAGGCTCTCTTTTGTAATGCTGCAAACAGTGCTTTGTGGGGGAAACCGATGCATTTTATAAGATTTTTTTTTTTAATGGATGTTGAATTCAAACACATTCCATCTCTCCTTGATCCAAAAACACAGCCTTTAAAAAAAACGTATTTGTCATGCCATTGTTCTTTGAACGTTTTAAAAGCTGCGTCAGCCGTAACGCTCTAATTGCTGTTATAGGCTGTTAATGCGATCCTGGGCACTTCAGGACTGCAAGACCGAAGCTTTGTTCCTCGTAAAGACCTGACCATGTTATGGCAGCCAGAAAAGGTCATTCTGTGCTTTCACATGTCCCGACTGTTAAAATATTACTCCAGGTTCATCTGCTGAGTTGGCTGCTCTGTGGCACTCTCTCAAATAGAAAAGAAAAACAAAAGCCTTGTGATAATTAGCACATACCCTGAGTGAATTGTGGTTTATCTGAGCTTTTGTTTACAGATTTTGCGAAGTGTGAAATCATCTAAACAGTAAACATATTCATGTTTGTATATTTATAAAGATGCAAAAACCAGCTCTGCATACATTATACTTTAAAGGGATAGTTCCTTTTCTGCGGGTTTATTATATTTATTATGATTATGTTCGCTTAAGTGTATGCTTTTGATTGGCCCAGACAGTTTCTGCGTGACAGGATTTTTTTTTAAGGTTCTGATGACCTGCTGGCTTTCAATGACAGGCAGAGGGCATTTGAAGATTTGTGGTTTAAGGCAAGAAAATGCACTTCAAGAAGCTCCAGCGCAACTTGTGTAGAAATGCTATGCCTCTAGAGGATTTAAAGTATATATGTGTATGATGTATAATATTGTTATTAATGTTCAACATTAATTTTATTTTAAATTGGAACCATTTCCTTTGCCATATGCAACCTGAGACCACTGCACTCAAGGAAATGTATCGACATGATATAAAAACCAATTGTGAATAAATGCTATAAAATTGATCTGATCATATGTACTACCTCTGGAAACATAAATATCATTTTACAAGCTGCTTTGGAGTTACTTGAAGTGTATTTTCTTGATCACAAATCCCTGAAATGTCCCCATACCTGTCATCAGCCTTACCAAAATTTCAAAAATATTCTCATATACAGTATATGTACATAAATGTAAACATACATATTCTGGCTATATATACATATAGCATATTCTGGAATTATTCATATTTCAGGTCACAATTTGGAATTATACACTGAAGTAGAGTTTTTGGATGGGTGATTATGTATCTTGGAGTTTAGTTTTATTTGATAGAATTTCTGCTTTTACTTGTCTGTGCACCTGGCATAATGTATTTTATAATAGGAAAGACATTTTATCATTCTGGCTCACCCAAAGCCTCTTAAATACTTTAGCATTAAAGCTAGCCCAGGTTGTCACTGGTAAAGACTAGAATGATTACTTATATTGTGATATAATGTGCTGTCAGGCACTTTTTAAACAAAAAGTGAGACTCTGTCTTGTGTAGAAGGGGAAACTACACTTTTGAATGGGTGTTGTCATAGTTGAAGAAAGGATGAATTTTTTTTTCATGATGTGAATGCACAAAGGAAATAAAAAAATCCTGTATTTTTTATTTTACAGGGCATTTCCAAAATGATATTTCATTGAAATGTACACTTTCTTGTCTGTATGTAATAGTTTCACAACACTATAATAGTTTTCTGAGTACAAGCAGAACCATGTGACAAATTTTGGTTGGGACGTTATCTATCTGTATTTCTATTAGTGATTTCAAACACCTGTCCTAGGTTAATGCTATTCACAAATGTACATTGTTTAAATAAGAGTTCATCTGATAAATATATGAATATTATTTGAATTGTCTTTGGAGACTCCAGGATTCTCTTTGATTGTGCATTTGTTGTATTGTTCAGAAAGTGGGAGAGATTAAATATGACATTTCCTAGGAAGAGCCTTCTCCCATATTGTTTTTCCTCTGTTCCATCTTTGCAAAATCGTCCTCCTAGTCGACTTTGCTTCTCCACAATTTTTAAACAAAGACCTGCTTTTTGTGTTCAGCTCACGGGCGCCAGTTCAGGAAGAGGCGATAAAGTTATCAGCAAAGCAAGAAAGATGTTTAAAGCTAATGTCAATTTTCAATTTTGTAAATATTATTATTATTATTATTATTATTATTATTATTATTATTTGGGAATTAAAATCTTCAATGGAACTGTTCAAGGAAAATGAACTAGAATCTCCCCGTTTTCAATGACTTTCGATGCTTTCAAGTCTTTATCTGTCCTTAGGATATTACACTAAGATTTCTAAAATAGCAAAATTTCATAATCTTCTGTCCTCATTATATGAAGTTTTTTTTAATTTTTAATTTATTTTTACAAACCATCTCATGCACACTTTATTGCCGGTCGTTGAGCAGATCTAGACTGTGAGTGGGAACAGTAGAAGGAGAGCCCTTGTAGCCTCGGCTGCAGTATGTGCCAGTCAGCTCTGCGTTCGGTTCACCTCTCTGGGGCATAAAGCGCTGGATGGCACATTTGCCAAAAACAGGTCTGTCTTTGATCCACCGTGTCAAACACGACCATGCGTCTTCAACGCCTCTATGATTTATTTGGCATAAATATTAATAGCTCAATTGCTTCCACCCTAAACGATAAATGAAATAAAAATAAATGTTCAGCAGATTTTATCGCACTCTTATGACATAAACGTGCCTGTGTTTTGACACTGATGTGCTGAAACCTTGACATTGGAGAGGTGGCCTACTGCTTTGTGAACATAGACTTCGAAAACCCCATAATGTATTGTGCTCTGCACTTGAATTTTATCATGATGTTATCTCCTAAGGAAAGCAACCCTGTCTAAGATCCCCCGCCCCCCACTCCTCTTTACATCAGCTTGTCTTCACATATTCATCTGCGGCCTGAACAAAAAAGCTCATTGTCTGTGTGGACCAAGCACGGCATAAAGGTCTGGCAGTCTCCTTGTGCTGGGACTTAATTAAAGGCCAGACTTCGCACGGTGGTCGAATTAAGGCGCAAAGTAACAACTATGGAAATGTTTCCCGAACATGGAGTCTTTCAGCCCACGTTTTGGGTAAAGAGAGAAGCTGTCTCCTCTCTTGATCTGATTGTGAGAGTTGTTGCTGTCAATCACGCCGACTCTAGTGTCATTTTGCTCCTTAGCAATGCAATAAAACAAAACTGCCTTTGAACTAACGCTTTTTTTTACATCATTGTTCAGTATGCAACAAGACCTAGCCTTCATAATACTTTGCAAATATGTCTTAAATGTGACATATTACATTTGTGATTGTACAAGTATTATTGTTTAGTATCTTCATGTCCAATATATATTTACATATATACATACAATTTTTAGCACATAATGACACAGCAATTCAAGCAAATTAAATGAGGCCTTGAAAATGTAGTATCATTTTATTGTTAAATTTACACTTTTTTCACAGTTTTTAAAAAGTAAAAATCTTGATCGTACGAACACTGGCATTTAAATAAAAAAGAGTTGCCTGTGTATCTTTCATGGATAAGAACCACCGCATTATGAGAGCATTCACATTAAAACAAAAGAAACCATAAATCTAGAATACAGCGACAAGCAACGACAAAAAAATCCCCTACCTGGGAATGCAGAAAGTGGCAAAGGACTGACACAGGTATTTAAGTTGCTCAGCAAGGCTGTTTCAGTGACTAAGCAGCAATGTACAGCTCAAGTCTTACAGGGCATTGTGCATTGCATGAGCCACAGCATAGCTTTCCCTGTGTGGTTCAGAAACGCAACACGGGTCCCCACCTCTTCAGCGTTCCTTGCCTCAGGCTTCTCTGTGGATTCGGTATTTCGTTCTGATTATTTATTTTAAACGTTAAAAAAAAAATTTCCATTCGTTTATTTATTTCATTCGTTTATTTATTCATTTATTTTTGTAATCTTTCTCTCGTTTTCAAAAAAGCTCGTTTCTCGATGGCCCGGCTAAACCGGTTCCATATGAGCTGGAGGTTGCCCCCGGCGACGGTTGCGCGGTCGGGTCCAGCTGCCGCTGCCGCGGCTACCTGTGTGTTCCGCTCCGGGCGAGCGCGCTCCCTGACATCTGAACCGAGCCCGCCGACCGCCATCGGACTCGCATGGCTTTTGTTTGGAGATATTAATTCCTCGCTATTTGGGCCTCTCCTCATCTGCATGGAAGTTTTTTTTTTTTTTGGAGGGGGTGAGGGGGTTTTTTTTGGGCCGGGGGGAGGGGGAGGGGGTGGGGGTGGGGATGGGGGGTGGGGGGCAGCGCACGGATCCAGTTGAACAATATACAACAGACAAGAATGCAAATAAACTTTCGCCAGCCTTGCTTCCACTCTGGCAAGCGAGCCCGCCCCCTCGCCGGAGACTTTCTGCACTTCCCTCTGCTCCACAAAAGAGCCATGTTTGCCACTGCGTTTGTCAACTGTTCCTTAAAAATAAAGCTGGGTCGAAAAGGGGGGGGGGGGGGGGGGGGCTGTGTGGGATGTAGGGAGGGGGGTTTGTGTGTGTGTGTGTGTGTGTGTGTGTGGTGGGGGGGTGGGGGGGGGGGGGGTGGGGGGGTTCGGTAAGACGGCTGATCCTTGTCATTGCACCGGCGAGGTTGGAGTCATTGGTAGTGCGAGAGATTATTTCCCATGATGCAGCGTGATAAGGATTGGCCTACATGTAGCTCAGCATGCCGCGGAGCCCGATGCTTCCCTGATTAGGTGTCTTATCTTCCGTTGGGCTGCGTCTGATGAGAGCCGCTGACAGAGGCATGGCAGGGACCGCGGCCGACGGCTCCATAAAATGGCAGCTCTGCTACGACATGTCAGCCAGGACGTGGTGGATGGTAAGTTTGACGTGTTTTTTTTTTTTTTTCTTTTTCACTTTCTTTCTCTCTTTCATTTTTTTTTTTTTTTTTTTGGTTGGGCTTTTTTCTTTTCCTTTTTTTTTTTTTTTTGAAACTTAACTCCTCCTTCGTTGCCCCAGATGCACGTGTTGGAAAGTTTCAACGAGCGCGGTTTGTTTTTTTTTCTTTTTGTTTTTTTAACGTGTGTGTGTGTGCGTGTGAATTTTCGCTTTGTGAGAAACCTCACTCCCTCGCTGTTCTTTTTTGTCTTTTGCTGGGTTTTGTTTGTTTTTTCTAATGAAAGCCGGGGCTAAAGGAGACGCTTTCTCCTCTCCTGGCACCAGAATGGGCTTTTGTTTCTGAGGCGATGGGACAGAGACCCTGGGCGCTGTGAACTGTGGGTATGGTGCCACTCCATTTTGATCAACAAAATGCTAATTTTACAGTTCCCCCCCCCCCCCTCCTGCCCACCCCACCCCTGCCCGAAGCTTGGCATGAGGCTGGTTTTTCGGAGACCCTGTCGCTAAGTAGAATAGGTCTGGGTAAGAGAGTTTCAGTCTTTTTTTTGCGGGGGGGGGGGGGGGGGTTGAAGGGGGGGGGTTGAAGGGGGGGTTGGGGTTGTGTCGCTCTGCTTTTTTGGCTGACGGGCTGTGACTTTGAGCCGAAATGGTACCGCTGTAGTGCTGCTCCTGTCGCGGTCGGGCTGCAGGGAGGTGTCTCCACAGACAGGACGGGTCCCCTGTGAGGAAGGAGGCTCTGTGGTGTGACAGTTGGGTCGCTGCTCCTTAATCAGCAGCATGTTGCCTCGCCACTCCTGCTCCTTCACTTCAGTGCACCCCCCTGCCAGTGGGGTACATGTAGCAAGTTAAGCCATCGCTGATAGTGTCCTGTGGTAATGTTTTTTCTATATGTATATATATATATATATATATATATATATATATAATTGAACTGCATTGCTATGGCTGGACACCTACGGCTGGCCTTAACCCCCCCGCCCCCCCCAATTAATTTACTGCCCCTCCTCGTACTCTTGTGGCTACGAGCTGTGTTTTTTAAAAAGGCCGGATTTGCAGGGCAGACTGGGGTATCCCTGCCGCCCCTCTAATTCCCCCCCCCCCCCCCCACATTTTCCTCACAGTCAGACATAGGACTCAGAAGCTGAAAAACTCTCCTGGAAACTGGACAACTGGAGAACTGTAAAAGTGGGTCTGTCGCTCGGCGACGGCGTTCGGCCGCTGCCTCGCACCTCGCGTCCGGCGTGGAACGAGGGGTGCGTCCGTCCGTCCGTCCGCTGGCTGACGTTTCTAATTATGATTCCGAACTCTCTTCTGTCTTCAGTTGTGGGGGGTCCGCTGCCCTTGTGCCCTTGTCTTCTGTCCTTTGGTCTGGGTCATTGTTTTCCTTGCTGGGGGGGATAGGGTGATGGGGGGGGGGGGGGGGGGGGGGGGTTGGGGGGCTGATTTCTCTGCGAGCTCAGATGAGGTTTTGAGACAATAGCTCCTTTATTCCGTGGGTACGGACAGACTGGGCTGGAAGCGTCTCTCCCATGCCAGCCTCCCAGGGTTGTGTTTTATGACAAAACTTTGTTTCAAGTCTTTCCAGACAACTCCCCCCCTACCCCCGCCCCCCCCCTCCCCCCCCCTCCACAGTTTGACACTGAAGAAGCTACTTTACCAACAGAAACCTAGTAAGGGTAACAGGCTTGTATCTCGGCTTCTCTCTCTGCGTGTGGTTCTTAACGTCTGAATTCTGCTTCATTTTTACCGAGTTTGTGTTTTTCTCCATGTTTTGTTGGTGATGTTAGAGAGGAAGATGGTCTGTCATCAGCTATGCTTGTAAAGCGCTGTCAAAAAGATGATATAGATTATACATATTGCTTGCTTTTAATTTTCTCTGAGCATCTCAGAATGAAGGATCTTTGCCTTCGGCATTCCCATAGGTGGTTAATATAAAATGTTTGTCTTTGTGTCTTGTGTGTTATAAGTAATATGGATCTTGCGCAGGTAAGCATCTTCGTAGTTATTTTTTATTCCTTATTTCATATGTAATAATAAAAGTTTTCTCAGTTTTTGTTTTTATAGTAATATTTAAGATGGCTGTTATTCATATTTTTATCATTGTAATGTTTTGCTAGATTTAAAAATTATTTACCTATTTTTAATTGCTTGCCCTACATTCTTTAGGAGAATAAAATGAAGCAGTATAATCAGTTCTATAAAGCGCACCAAAGGGGGTTTGTGTGAATGGTTATAGTACAAAGAACAAACAGGCAAATCATCATTTAAGTCATTTTAATGTGATTATCTCCTCAATTTGTTCAGAGAAATTTTCTCTCGGCTGCGGAGATGCTTGTCCTCGTCGCTGTGTGAGGGATTTTAGCATGCCAGATGCCACACTCAGTCAGAGGTCAGGGGGGATTGTATTTTCCCAAAAAAATTTACTGTAAGACTGTTTTTGGGTGCCTGAAAAAATATAGATTATTTCATAGACCAGCAATACCGATGTCAAAAGATCAATGTTGTAGCCAGAAGAGCTCAGCATCCATTTTAATCTTTAGGCTGAAAGCAAAGCATGCTGATGTGCATCAAATGAAAAGTATTGATCCAATGAATTCTGCCTCTGGTAATTTTGCTGTATAAATCAAAAGAACAAGATGCTGCACACAAACACCCAGAGCAAGTTATTTGAATTCAGATATTGCACACAGTTACCAGGCAACAGGATGGTTACCACTTGAATTAATGCTGCTGAACAGCCATAGTAAATAATCCAATTGACTATGTTAATTTACTCGTGTTTAAGATTAATTTATTTTAAATAATAATATTGTAAACAAAAAAAAAAACACTATATCTTTGTATCTGATACATATTATAATGAGCAAAAATATAGATATTCTTTATATAGGGTTGCTTTTAAACTGAGCACCCAAAGGAGGACAGTGGTTATTTGAAGACTTGTGCCACTTTTACCTCTCACATCAGAATATTTTATGGGAATAAATCCATGTAAAATATACTCAAAATGTTGTGAACTATTTCTGATGCCATTTGATTTTAAAATGAATTATTTTGGAATATAATTGCGAGGTATTAAAAAAGTCTTTAATTTTATTCCTTACATGCATCTGTTTAATCTGATAAATAAATATCTTTTAAATCATTTTACATGCTATTACTCAATCACCCATCACAAAATTAAAACATGACAAATGATTGTTTTGTAAAATGAACTATTTAATGCCACAATAAATCAAACAGGATTGTCCATGTCTTACAACAAAACCAGTTTGACCTAAATGCCTAAATGACCTTCATTACAAATGTGATTTTTCAGTTTTTAAATAAAACGCTTTATTGTTTGAGGCCTGCTAAATCGTATGTCAATACCCAAGCAGATTATCTGCAGGAGTCAATTTTTGGTGAAACATGTAAACTTTGTATTTTTTAAAATATTTTTATTTGGTGTTAGAACATTTCTTTACATTATCTAAGAAGAAGATAATTTCTTCTCCTTAGATAATGTGAGATGATACCTAAAATTACATACAAATTACAAAATTGTGCATTAGTTATATAGTAACTTCATGCAGACACTGACCAGAAATATTTCTTGAGCACATTTCCCATTGCTGAAGTTTAAAACTGTCCAGCAGATGACAGCAGAGAGCAGCACAGTTCACAACAGTACAGTAGGGGACATAAAAAATAATTCTGGACAGTGCAGTAAAAATTATCTTGGAGGCAAAGATTTTCTTGTTAGAGTATGAGAGATTATGCTGCATCATTTATGCATTTAATGAACAGAGTAAAATCAAAATTATTTTTTACCACCAGGAATTACATTCTTTTCAGAAAATGTATTTCCCAGCAATTCTATAAACCACTGTTACAAGGAGGTATGCTTTACAACTTTATAAAATATCAGTCAAGACAGTCATTGTAACAAGTAATTAATTTCACAGAGTTCAGGTAGTTTATGTAAAAATAAATAAATACATAAATATAAAAATTCTCAGGAATTATATACATTGACGAAAAATAATATAACTAAAATATGGCCATTCAATGAAATGCACAACAAAATAGCTTGTTTGAACAGATACCCCTTAATTTGTTGTTTAGTATGAAAAATATGAATTAATATTTCATTTCATGTTGTTAATGTGAACAGAAGTAAATTTGTGTGCCCTTTGCGTAATGAACAAGGTTTATGGTTAGGGTTAGGGTTACTGCCCAGTCCAGAAAACCTGATGACTCTGTTTCTGGGATAAAGACAAGAATAGACTAAAATATACCAGAAATATATACTACAACACCAAAACCTTTTGGCCATCTACACTGTCAGAAAAGCATATCATACCTACAGTCAAATATGGCGATGGGTCGTTGATAATTTGGCGCTGTTTTGCTGCCAGTGGTGCAAGGGCTCTTGTGTCATATTGAATTCCACCAAGAACAAGACGTTTTAGCCAAAAGCCTGGCTAACCTGCCAGGAGGCTGAGACTTGGCCATAGGTGGTCTTTCCAACTGGACACTCGCCCCAAGAATTCATAAAAACAGCACTGGAGTGGTTCTGTGAGAACAAAATCAACGTTTTGCAAAGGCCATCTCAGTCACCGGACTTACATTCTATATCCAAGAAGCTGCGGTTTGAATTGAAGAGGGCAGTCCAATAAGTGCAATTCTAGAGATAACATCAAGGGTGTTGAAAGGTTCTGTATGGATGAATGGTTCAAGATCCCTCCAAATGTGTTATACAGCCTTATCTAGCAGGACAGGAAAAGGTTCAATGCCATTATCCCTGTCAGGAGAGACTTTTAAAAAATTCATATGTCACATGTTTATTGGGGACAAACAACATCAAAAACACACAAGATATACATCACATAATACATGCACACACCATCCAGAAATTCAAAGATAAAAGACAATTACAAATAAGGCACTATATAACAGAACCAGCTTTAGACCCCGTGGGGGTTAACAAAACATACAAATACATTAAAAAATAAAAAAGGAACATACTGAGAATGTCATTTGAAATGTCTATACTCAATTTGTCCATTAAATATGCTTACCTATTTACCCAAAGTCCCACCCACCCTTGAGTGGCTGTGGACAAACAAACCAATCAGACAAACCAGACATAACAGGAAAAAGTCAAGCACAGACAGAAAATTAAATATATATATATATATAAACACATACATACAGATATACTTAATTATACATATATGCATACTTTAATATACATATGTATAAATAAAATATGAATGGGGGGGTGTTAGCTTAATGTATGATCAATCATGTATCTGATGTATGTCCAAGATTTAGGGGCGTATAAGTGCGTCCGTGTGTGAGTGTGTATGTACGTCAGCATCTGCATGTGGGAAGGTGTGTATGCATGGGCTTTTAGTATTAGTTCAAAGTTAAAAACAGGAGTCCAGGTTTTAGTAAACCTTTTTTATTTATTTTTTTTTTTCAGAGAGGCAGTAAGTTTTTTCCATTGAAATAAGGTCTAATTACAGGATGGTCCACTGTGCAGTATTTAGTTTGTGCCCGGTTTTCCAATTCAAAAGTATTGTTTTCTTGGCGATGGTCAAGGTGACTGAGATAAGTACGTTGTGCGGGTCTGGGGTTTTGAGTATAGAGGCGTCACCCAGAAGACACAGTGTAGGAGACAGTACAATGCCACTGTTTAGAAATAAAGATGTAGAGTAAGCGATACCTTCCCAAAACTGCTGAGCCAGTGGCCAGAGCCAGGTGGCATGGTAGCAAGCGTCTGATACTTCAAGAGTGCACTGAGTACATATGTCTGAACCCGTGGAACCCATTTTAAACATTTTATGGTGGGTGATGAGAATTCTGTGAATGACTTTGTAGTGAATGTGTTGAATGTTGTGAAATCATGTCATGGAGAAGGAGCAGAGCAGACAGCGGACCCAAAGTTGGATCGGCATGGATCTTTTTTCCCCATTGACTGGAGGGGATGAAAATGGAAGTGTCTATATTAGAGAATAATCTATATAATTTGGGCAGAAGTCCTTTAGAATTGTAAATTAAGATGATTTTTTCTAATAATGGGGGAGGAATAAGGTGATTGTTAATTGTATTTCTTTTGGATTTAATGGTGTTTTTTTATTGAAGGTAAAATTGAAATTGGTCTATGCATATACCATACCTCTGGACAAGATTCTGGAAAAAAGAGAACAATTTTATAGCTAAAGATGTGTTGTAGCTGAGTGATACCTTTTTGTTTCCAAATGATAGAGTTGCGCGGTGATTTATTGATTAAGAAGAGAAGGTTAGACCAGATTGGTGTGTATTTACTGGGTGTTAGGCCAAAATTGCTAAGTTTATTTAACTCCAGCCCAGCTGTCAGAGTTGTAGAAATGAAGCAATTAAAGAAATTAAAGCAAGGGAGTTTTTTTTTTTGCTGTTTTGTTGATGAACAATATATCAGATAGTTGAAGGTCTGTAGAATCTGATTGTTCTAATTCTAGCCATGCATTATGTTGGTGATTGTTGCTGATGCAGACGGTGATATATTGGAGCTGGTTTGCAAGACAATAACGAAAGAAGTTGGGGGTATTTAATCCTCCATGACATTTCTGTAGCCAGGCCAATTCTATGCAAGGGGGTTTATTTTTCCAGCAGAACTTATTGATTAATGTGTCTAAAGCAGCACTCAGTAGTAATTACAGGGGTTCTTTTTCTCTGAAATAAATGTATCCTTTAACAAATGCTTTAATAAATGACAATATTTTCCACATGTGAGAAAATTGCATATTTCAGAAATGGTGTAATTTGTTTTGTACAGATTTTTTTGTTTGTTGTTGCAAATATTCATCAAGGGTGCCAATAATTAGACCAGAGTGCAAGTGCATCTACGAACCCCAATCAAAATGGAGGTGGGTTAGGTAACGGTTGGCGCAGGGGTATAAAACATAAAAAGAGTAGGCAATATTACACAGGAAACACATGCATGCACATATTTTAAATACACATATTTGAAATACAGTCCAACACTGGATAAAAGGTACCAAGAGTTGTGTATCAAGCAGATATGTAACCAAGGCTTTGCTTCTGTGACATGACCGCCAGTGACCACAAACCTATAAAATGGTTAGTGTTAAATCAGCTGTGATAGAGTCCAATCGTATCCCTTGTGGGATCATATAAACAATGTTAGTGCTGAAATAATACAAAACATTTTATGTAAGTATAATAAAATGCTACGCTTCATTCATGGTTTTACTGAAAGTAGCGTCTATATTTTTGGTAACAGTTATTCCCTACCAGTCACAAATTTAGTATTATAGAGTAGCCTACAATACTAAAGGCAGATGATGTAATTCTGAGGTATAATAGAGTCCTATATCATAGAATTGATTTTATTGCATATATTTGTGTTGAGATGGGATGAGTTTATATTTTGCTTTCTCTCTCCGTTCAATACACTAGACTAATAATAATAATAATAATAATAATGATAATAATAATAATAATAATAATGTGCATTGATTTTAAGCAGGGTACATTCTGTTAGTATTTTGCATACATAGATTAAGGCGGTTCAGTTAATTTGGTTTTTATCAATCGTCCAGTGTAGGCGCTTTGCAAAACTCGTCGAGTGGACACTAACACGGTGCACAAGCGTCGTAAAGGATATGCACTCAGTCAACCCCGAGACGATGCTTACGGGACCGGTGGCGGGTATGACAGTAGCCCATTGTTTCGCCGGGTGGTGGAGGCAGTCTAAATTATGAGAAGCCCGTTAATTTGTAGCGGCGGGGGTCACGCGAGGAGAGGTTGTTTTGGTTTTGGTGTGTGACCTTGACCCTCCCAAAGCCCTCAAAAGGGTTAAAAAAACGAGAGAGCGTATTCAATTAGCTGAAACATTAGCCTCCTGCTCGCGCGGCCAGCCATCTCGCCCGTATTAGAGGGGGAAACCGAAACCTACCCACCAGATGCCGCGCTGCCCGGGTGCGGACAGGAAACCATCATTTGTCTCTAATCCCTGCCGCCAACAGTTGTTCATTAAGACACACAACTAATGCAACCTTTGTTGTTTTGTTAGGGTTTTTTTCGCCGTCTCAGTCGCTGAGCAGAGCCAGGGAGGTAATGTCAGTTAGTGCTGAAACCCCCAGCAATCTGCTACTCAGACAGCACCGCCCAGATCTCAATAAATTTGGGTCGTAGATTAGCATAATGCAAACTAATCGTGAATAACATTAGCATTAAGCAAGGCAGTAATTGAAGGGATTAATGGTTTTTAAAAATTAAAGACATTGGGGTCCAGCTGTGTTTATGATATGCACAAATGACAGTTGTGGAAGATTAGAGTGCAAGTATTTTTGTTTTCATTTTTTGGGGGGGCGGGGGGAGGAGGCTGGGAATATGGTGACATCTCCACTCAAGGGTAACCAACTTCCAATTAGTGGTGGAAAGAAGCCACAAACTGTGACACGATATTGATTAGCAGTTAATAATCATCAGAACTACTTTTTGTCATACAAATTGTACAGAACAGTGTTCTGATTACACCCGCAAGGTATTGGTCCTTCTGGTTCACAAACTGTACTGTTAGGCTATTGCTCGCCATAGCTCTAAGCATTGACAAAAACTGTTTGGAGCATTTTGAGGGGCCTTCTTAATACGTATATACTGCAAGAAATAATTTCAGTCATTTCAGTGTGGCTGAACTGCAAAAAATGTGAAAAGGAATCATAATTTCAGTATCTAAAATTTAGAATAATTGCTGAAATTAGGCAGGTACACCTTTCCCCTATTATTATGGCACAATGTAGGGACTGTAAAAATTCAGTATTAGCTGTGATCACATTGTGATGCATGGCACTAAGCTGCAATATCATGCTAAACCACTGACTTGCTTGTTCAGTTCTATGATGGCACATATGCCTTCAGATATATGTATATATTCAATATATCTCATATGTTGCATAGTTGGGGGGGGGGGGGGCAACTTGCTTTGGATGCATTGGGTGCTTTACATCGTGGGCATTTCCTTTATGCCTCCACACTACACACGCTAAATAGTATTTTCCATCTTGCAGTAGCCTTTGTAGGTCTGTCTGTGAAATCTTCTGTGGACAGTAGCCACTTCAGCATCTACGCCTGCCTCCTGAAGAGTGTTTCTGGACTGTTGGACAGGTGTTTGGGGTTTTTTATTATGGTGAGATTTCATCAGTCATCGACTATAGAGGTCTTCCTTGGCCTACCAGGCCCTTTGCGATCATTGAGCTCACCAGTGCTTTCCTTCTTCTCAATGATGTTCCAAACAGTTGATTTTGGTAAGTCTAAGGTTTGGCCTATATGACACTGACTGTTTTCTTTTAGTTTTCAGCCTCATAATGGCTTCCTTGACTTTCAATGGCATAACTCTGGTCCTCAGATTGACAAACTCCAATAACAGACTCCGAAGGCAATCAAAAGCCTAGAATGAAGACTAGACCAGACTCAGATCAGAAATATTTGTTAAGCAATTTGTCCCAAACATTATGATGCTATGAATTGGGAGGCCTATGTATAAAAAGTGCTATAACGTCTACAAGGTGAAACCAAAATGTATATAAATACCCTGTAATAACAGAGAAAGTGCACTTTAATCATGTGTGAATTGCTTATTACAAATATAAAATTGTGGAGTACAGAGCCAAAAAAATTTCAACTCACTGTATATATATCAAAACTGAACTTGAATAGAAATTTAGTTTGTAAGTAGTACAGAAATAAAAACTAATGGAAAACACACAACAATAATTACCTTGACTGCTTGATAAAAAGCAGCAGCATGCTAGCCCCATGGCTGAATGAGCACTCTTTCCCCAAGTCTTTGTTCCTAAACACTCTGAACCAGCAGCCTGTGACCAGACATTTCTTCATGGCGGTTAGGTTTTAGTCCTGCCTGATACACTCTGCAGCGACCAACAGGGCTTCTGTTGTCTGAGTCAGTCCAGGTTTAGCTTCATTACTGTGTAAGTAATTCTGCCTGCTGAACCTCAGTGTGGGTGACGGGACGCTATAACTGACACTACAACTCAGCACCTCAGAGCAGAGGAGCGAGTGTGTACTTACAAGTGCGTGCAGTTAAAAATAATCTCACTTTTCACTTGCACCACATCACACCATGCCCCCCTCCCTCTCAAGATCAGACCAGAAAATTAAGATGTTTTCTACCCCTTTGCTTCTGATTTGAGTCCCGTCAGTGAGTTCTGCATGAGTAGCTCATCTAGCCCCTTACACATGTTAATGTGCCAAATGTTAGCGCGTGAAAATGCATTACTGATCAGACTGTGAGGAAGACAGTTATTACAGTAATATTGTGTGTGAACAGAACACGAAATGTGCCTGCTGAGCTCCTAAAGCTTATTATTATTATTATTATTATTATTATATGAATACGACTAGACATTTAAAAGAAAGGCAGACAAAAATAAAAACAGACTCATTAAGAATGTGTGTAGAATTTTGAGCTATTACAGATTTTTATATAGTAACATTCTGAGTGTTAAATCTGCTCTAATGGTGCCTTGAGTCCAATGGTGAAAATGCTGTATGTACTCTATCAGTGTAGAATGCACACTATCAGAACAGACCGATTTCTGTGTGTATCAGGACTCTTTTAAATAAACTGGTTTGACTATAACTGTTAAAAAGCACACTGAATTTCAAAAGTAACAAACACATTAATAATAATAATAAATATTTGGAAAGCATTAGCTGGCATTTCCCGGGAGCTGTACAGTGTTGTTCGGCATTTTGGTCTGGCATTAAACATATTGGCTGTTGTTGATTGGCGCACAAAGGCTGGCATTGTTTTCTGGGGGGATGCTACCATCTTGAGAGTCTAGACTGGAGGGACTGCACGTGGTACGGCGTCTGCCAAAGAACATTCTGTCCTGAAGAACATGTGAAACCGGGGAGAAGGACCTTCACTGACTGCTCACCTCACCACGGAGCAGTTAAACATATCGAATGTGGTACGGAGAGCCGGAGTCAGCGTTCTCCTGCGTGCTACAGCTCACTAGTGCCGCTGCTCCCAGGTTTCATTCTTTTTTTAAGTAAATAAAGCCTTTCATCATGCAAAAAAAAATGTCAGTCAATACCTGAGAGCCTATGCTGTTATTGTAGAATAAAAGCATGACGTGTTCTTCACAGTGTGAAGCATTTACTGTGCATTCATTCACCACTGACTTTCATGTGCTACCACTAATGTATCAGTTATTTTTTATTTTACACAGTTATTATCGTTCTCACAATTATTAATATAATTCCTATAGATTATTATTAGTATCGCTATTATTATCATTATTATTTGGAGGAAAAGGCTAATAAAGTATTCATTTCACCACAAAGAGGGTTCAGAGAGTTCAGCTGTGAAACGGCTGTCTCCTGGTCTCGCTGAGCGCCCCTCGGTGCAGACTCTCTCCAGGGTTGCCAGTCTGGGCGTGCGCGGCGCGGAGCGTCCCCCGGCGCGATGGCCGCGGCTCGGGCTTTGTCTGCATTGTCGCCGGCAGCACAGCCGGTTCGGCGGGCCCTGGCAGGGACGGGGTGGCGGCGGGGGCCATGTCGCGTTTCATGTTGGCAGGGGTGTTGGCACACGCGGGCCGGGCGCTGTGATCCGCGGGGGGAATAGGGGCGGGGGCCCGTCTGCACCTCCCCGCTCCTGACACAATGGAGGGGGTGCCGAGACCACCAAAGGGTTATTGACTGGGAGCATGCGGTCACATGACCAGGTCCCGGGATGATACCAGACTTTGACCTTTCCGCTGTTAAAAAAAGAAAGGCAGGACTGGAAGCGGAAATTATTAGCTGTGTGTTTGCATTCATTATACAGTCCAGGTGGACCGTTACATTAGCCTAAGCAGTTTGTGCAAATTAATCCAATTAATGCAACCGGAGAAATGTGTATTAACAATACAGGCAATGTTTCTTAAAGGTTTATAGGCAGGGGCACTGTGTGTGTGTGTGTGTGTGTGTCTGTGAGTGTGAAATTTAAAAAGATGGCCATTTCCACTTTCATGACAAAATCTGGATATAAGATCATTAATGCAAAATAGACCCTTGTTTTGGATTGTTGATGGGTTTAGCAGCTCAGAGTGTGGTCTTTCAGTGAGTTCACATAATAACAGGAACAATTATTTTGGGTGGTATCACATGAAGAGTATCACCCTGTGTTCCTGCTTTATTTGCCTGTTTATTTATCCTTATGTGTTCATTTTCTGCCCAATAGGGAAAGTCCAGTTCCATAATACAGCCAGGAGAGTGTAGACAAGAGTGTCCTGGACTGATCAGTTATCTACACAGTCAGTGCATGCCAGTGTCATACCATACCACTGAACACAGTGTGCATCATGTATGATGCTTCCTACATTTAGTAATGAATGAGTCTGTAAAAATACACAAACAGGATGAGATTCCACGATAGCAAAGTCCCCGTGGCAGCCATCGGGCAGTAAGGGAAAGATTAGAGGCGTGTAACTGTGAATTGGCCTTGGGGGTATTCCTCATATGGACCCTGAGGGGTGGGGGGGGGGTAGTGTGCGTGGACGGACCTGGCTCTGGAGACAACACACATTCTCACCTTGTCCCAGCCGTGCTGCTTGTGACTCGGTCCTGCTGTCTGTGCTGGGGAGGGAATTGGGACTTTGGGCTCAGGGTGGGAGAGGTGCGAAGAGTACAGTAGGGCGATTGGAGTCTTGGGATCAGGGTGTGGTAGTAGTGCCTGAAGTCATGTGATTAGGGTATGGTAGTGTGGTTGGAGTCATGTCATTAGGTTGTGGTCATGTGGTTGGAGTCATGTGATTAGGGTGTGGTATTGTGGTCAGGTGAGGCTAAGCTGACCACCCCACCCACCCGCATCTATCCCACAGACTGCTCCTCACAGGCATATTAAAGGTTTGCAGAGGAAAGGGGTTCGACACAGGCGGCCTTTGTGTCAGCTGCTCGGGAAACAGTCATGCCTTTGTACTGCTGTGTGCTAAGTTAATCCTGCATATTGTTTTGGGGGGGGTTCCCACAATGGGGGCAGCCTCCACAGTCCCCCATCCCCTACTGCAGCAGCGCTTCCTCTGACCCAACTCCTCCATATCATACCAGGTGAGAGAGAGAGAGAGAGAGAGAGAGAGAAAGAGATGGGTGTTTTCGTGCACATGTTGTGTAGGTGTAGCTGTTTAATCGTTTGTTATTATAAGAGTTACAAGTGCCTGCAACATTAATGCATTCTTCTCATTCTAACCAATCACTGACTTTGTGCAATTAAATCTTTCTTATTGACCCCTCACTGCATTTGGCTGCACTTTGTGGTTACATTTTAGTTTGTGTGTGGGAACACAGGTTCACAACTAGGATGGGCCAGGAGCAGCAGTCTTAAGAAACAGCAGACAAAGCACATTCTCCCATGAAATGAATGTGAAAACACAGCATTACCATTTTAAGGCTGCTACACCAGAATCTGGTCAACATCTGACCGATTATCAGACCACCCCTGACAGCGAAGATACTGAAATGCAGTCCCATAATCCAGAGGGTTTGAGCTGCTCTCATATGGGAATGATTAGGAACATTTAATATTTGTTTTATATTTGTGTCTAATAATAAACAGACGATACACTCATTTCACTAAATGCAGATCGCTTCAGTTTTTTCTGGTTTACACCACTGTGCCACTTAAATAAACCTAAGCCTTTTACATGTACCTACACCTTTAGATCAGTGGTTTCCAAATATTTCCTTGGGTACCGTCAGCAGTTCTGAAACTTCTTGGATTTCCCAACCAGCCAAAGCGTGGCTCCATGTCTGGGTGAGCTTCACTGAAGACCTACAAGAGCACTGGGCCCCAATGCTGACAAACTTTCATGAAAATGATCTTTGGATAAGAATATTTAGACCAGGGCTACTCAATTCCAGGTCCAGCAGGCTGCAGTGTCTGCAGGCTTGTGCCCCAACTATACACTACACCACCAGATTTCACTAATGAGCTCACTTCCTGAAACAAGGAGGTAAGATAAATAGTGAAATCGGGTAGAGTAGCGCATGGTTGAAGCAAATGCCAGCAGGAGCACGGCACCTGGAGCTCAGCTGCACTGAATTAGATCCTCTGGAACCTCTTTTTTCACTTGTATCTTGGTAACGGTTTGGCAGTATCACACTGTTTTTAGACCCAATGACAGTGACTTTGAAATCCTTGCTTTTTTTTGCAATGAATTTGCGTTTTGATCAGTTTGCTCGTTAGCAGCTTGCGCATCGACAGCTCCTGGCCTGTTTCGTCCGAAAGGGTTCTGACCGCAGGAAGGATGCGATGCTTTACATCCTGACGTTTCACGTCAGCGAAGAGCGTCCTGTCCATCTGTCTTTGCGTCCCGCTGTGCCGCGTTTGACCGTCCCCGGACTTCCTGTGGTTCTGGGGTGAGATCATATAGACGGGAATCGTTGGCGGCACGCGGTGAAGTTGGCTTGATTGCGTCCGTGACAGGTGAAGAATGACGTTCCCTGCGTCTTAAAAAAACACGCGGAGGACCAGAGGTCCGCTACAGGAATTACACTTTCAAAGAGGCCCCGCAGTGGGACCGAAAGCCTACACTGCTGACGGGGGGTTTGAGGGGGTCCCACTGTCATTTAGGTCCGGCCATTACTAATGCGTCTGCCCATGCTGCAGCGCTGCATCTTTTTTGAAGATGCAGAATGCAGGGCTGGATTTCAGAAGCATAAGTGAGCATGCAGGCTCACTTGTACAAACCCAACAGCAGGCCCGACTCCATATTAATTATTTGGATTTGGTATCAATGTTATAAAGGGGTATGGGACAACCTGCATCCATTCGCAAATATTCCATGCCCTTGTACATGAACTCCACGTCTGGTTTGATGTAATATGATGCTTTGTGAAGAGTATGATAAATGGTATGAAACCATGGTGAACTACCACAAGCAGTAATTGCCCCCTTCATATCATCTTTCCACTATCCAGATTTCTGTTCAGCATTTGGATCCTGCTACATATTTTGATCTTTTGAATTTATATTCTCTCTCAAGAAGGCACACTAAAGACTGCAGGAGTCCCCTGAGTAACTCTGTCTTCGCCACTCCCTCTAGTGGCCTCATTGTAGAACAGCAGAATAAGTGCTGCCCCACTCATTTTTCTGCCTCCGAATTCCTGAAATGCCAAACCTGAAACGGATCTCTCTCTCTCTCTCTCTCTCTCTCTCTCTCTCGCCTTTTCCCAGAATTCTTTCTGCAATCATTCAACAATGAACAGGTTTCTGTATTGACATTCCCTGTGATCAAATTGAACTATAGCTTTTCAAGGATAGTTTGAAACAACTTGTTTTATTTTGCATCTTTTCCCAGACAAGTCAAATGATTGCACCAAAGTTTTTCTATCCTGTCCCCTTGAGTGCAAACTATTTTAACATTGGTACAAGTACATTTTCTCAAATTTGTTTTTGCAAAACTTTGCAGCTTTGTTTAAAAGCATATTAGTTCTTTTTTTTCAAGATAATAATACAGAAATACTTGCATAGTTTAATTAACATTTTTAATTTAACATTTTTAATAATAGCTTAGCACAAAATAAAGTAGATTAAATAATGAAATTAAATAATGTTATTTTTGGCCAAATTATTATTATTTTTTAATTAGTGGTTGTACCAGTGGAAAGTGTGTAGCCTTGGCTTGCACTGTCTTCCATTAAGACCATATCCACAAATAAAGGGCGCCCTCTTCTGGGAAATTAAATGAAAGGCCGCTGTAAAACTCCACTGTAAAAAAGTCCTGCTAAACTAGGGTCTTTCAGATAAAATAAATCTTAAAATAAATCTTTATCATTCACAGCCATCTTAAACATTTTAATATTTCATAGTTTACATATGATTCTATTGACTATTGTGTTAACTCTCCAGTACATGAATTGGACAAAAACAAGTCAAAGAAAAAACACACACAAAAAAAACCACACACACACAAAATAATATTAATACAAAAACCTATTTAAAGTTTGAAAAAGAAAAGTCAATGCAGTACATTTAAAATGAAAGAAAAAAGTAACACTAATTTCCCTCGTTTTTGTCAGCATGCCATTCAAAACCCAAACAACTTTGCAACAATTATCAGTAGGAGTACCTAAGTTGAAGAGGTTTAATGGTGTGGTGAGTGTGGTTAATGCCCACTGAGAGACAGATAAGCATTGTGATCCATCCCATACTCAAAGAGCGCTAAAAAAACAACGGGTTCTCTGATGTGCGTCTCCTGAGAGGACATAAATTTCTGTCATGTTCTGGCTGATTGAAGACAAATGAAACACTGGGAGAATGAAGTAAAAGTTGACTAGTGTGTACCACATTGCGCTTCCCTGTCTGTCTGTCTGTCTGTCTGTCTGTTTGTTTATCTATCTTGCTTACAGTGAAAGCAGGTTGACTTACTAAACTTTACAGGATAGATTGTTGCATCTGCGAGAACCACATCTCGGAAAAAAAACTGTTTCCACATCCCTGCAAGAATGGCCTAATGGGTTTAACACAGTCAATATGTTCCATCTAATCTGCTCCAAATGTATTATTACACAAATTCATAATTTAAATGTGATTACTTATCCTGAGAGCCATAATTTCTATTGATTTCCAATAAAAGAATATGTTCGTTAAATTTATGAATCTCTGATGTGTGTCAAACTGCACTGCACCAAGGGCTAGTGCTTTAGTGGAGTGCGCCATCCAGGGGATTCACGTTTGTAAGCGTTTAATATTTAGCATCACTGTCTGGATACAAACCAGCCTAAATGTACACAATAAATAGGGCCATAAAGAGGGAATCTGATAGGAACCCAGAACAGCGAATAGTTAATGGATAAAATCACTTCTGCTTCGGTATCGTCAAGCATTTATACAGCTAGATATTTACTGAAGGAATTCAGATTAAGGATCTTACTTATGGGTACGACAGCAACTTCCAGCCTCAGATTTACAATTCTAGTGCCCTGACAATTCTTTTAATGCATTTATTTAACTTACATGGCTTATATTATTTCATATTATTTCACATTTATATGACTGAATATTAGCTGAAGCAATTCTGATTAAACAGTTTACTCTATTATTCAATGATACAAGGGCAGTACCCCATCTTGGAAATTAATCTTGCAAATATAGCTCCTTGACCCTTAGCCCCATCCCACACTCCCACCACACTGCTCACCATCTCTTGCAACCGCTTGGGTATGCAAGATCACTGGATATTGGTTTTTAATTTTGTAAACTTAGTTATTTTAAAAATTAAATATCAGCTAACTTTCAGCTTAAAAACAAAACACTGTTCAGAACATTCATGTCAAACAACCTGATACTGCATCAACAATATGTATGTATATTGAGATATAAGTTCATGTGTATTTTTTGTTGAAATGTCCAGCTATAATGTAATGTTAATATAAATATCTGCCAGTAAACATCTATATTTGCCTGATGTAACCTGATGCAGTTTGTTTGTTAAATGTGAAGTTAATACTTGGGTATATGACACACTTTGGGAGATTAATGTTGGTCCATGGTGTCTTTCAGTCATGGTAGGATGTGAAAGTGGGAGTATGTAGCCTAACTCTTTAGGCTTACTACGTTAATCCCTGATTAGAGGACTACCTGATGAGAATGGCTGCAGGTGTGAGTGAAGTGTCTTTATCAATGGAATGGAGTTATGTATTCTGGAATGTTCCACAATGGAGAATTCCAGAACATCACAGCGTACTTTTTTCTGAATGTCTCTGCAGAGTATGATTGTAGACACTTTACACTCATTGCCAGTGCTATTGTTTGTTGCAAAACACCTGCCTGTGGTTCCAGGGAATTATCCTGATGTGACCCAAATTCTGAGCTGAAGTTGTTGTGGTTGCATCTATGTGTAGCAAACTCTATACGATGATAACATTCAACTAATGAGATATTAATGCCATTACATACTGTTAAAACAGCTAATTGTCACTTACATATCAATATGGGCCATTCATTAAGTTCACCAACTTCCATTTGTCTGTACATGAAAAAAGTTGACTGTAGATTCTGTTTCATACATGCTCTTAATTAGTATGTATTATGACAATTATCAGTCCACCAACAATTAATATAAGAATAATTAACAAAAAACAAGCACGAAACCACCCAGACACACAGCGCACCTGTACAAAGTGTCATGAGTAAAACTGGGCTAACTATATAGCTAGCTAGCTATGGCATGTCCTCACCTCTGTAATGTTATTTGTTGTCCTCCGTCTGTCCATACATCTGTATCGGTGGTATGCGCTAACTAGGTTGAGCAAAGTCAGTGAAACGCTAACATGTTAGGGTTAGCCAAAATAACGTTAGGTGATAAAGCTGTGCTTAAAAATCTTGTTCCGTTCGAAGTGGTGATTTTGGGAGATGCACCTGCGCATGCGTCCTACTAAACGAAGCACCGCCTGCGCATGCGCCCCACCAAACGTCCCTCTCAGGTCGTGAGTGAGTGAGTGACCACAATTTGCCATGCATAGCCCACGGTGGCAGGCAGTCCTGCGCACCGTGGGAAAAAAGACATTAAGAAGTATGCTGTAGGCGAGAGGACATTTGTCATGAGTGTGTAGACAGAGCCTGCCCTTGGACAGCATGTAGTTAGCATTGACGTGCTGTGCACGTGGGCTAGGTGTGCATTCCGTGTACAACTTAATGCATAGTATGTGTGTGCTGTTTGTGTTGTGAGCATCATGTATGTCTGGGTAGTACAGTCTTATATGGACAGTATGTAGCATGTGTGATGCCTGCTAATTCTGCTGAAGGTCCCACGCTCACCCTCTCACTATCGACTGAGAAAGAGAAGGGCGGTGCAGAAAAAAGCTGGAGAAGAGACAGCACAGAGTAAACGAGAGAAAACGTGCTTTTCTCACCACTTTGCATCACGCCCAGTGTCACAAAGAGCTCTGGCCTTGTAAAGACCTTCCTCCACCAGGCTGTGTCCCTGGAAGGAGAGCCAAGCCGAGCCGAAGACTGGAATTCTCTACTCAGAGTAACACTGGAAATGTCTTGGCTTTGACAAGACCAGAGAGAACATTTAGCAGCTGCGAGTTTAGGATTTATCGTCCAAGAAATACTAAATGCGTTCAATGTGTGAAGCACACAAGTACTAATGCGATTTGCGTTTCTTCCTGAGGTGACAGTGGCATTCTATTTTGATCAAAAAGGGAGACGGAAGCAGGAGCAGGCATTTAAAAACAAGAAGTAAATTAAGGTCAAAGCTGGATTGATGCAGCATTATCATTAATGATGACTTCCACTCGACCAATATTCATCAGTGCATTTGAACACATTGTCACAGTTATATTCAGACATTTTGCAGACTTACAGAGGTTAGGTTTTCTTTCACGTGCACCCCATTTGTACAGTCCGATGTTTTACTGATATAACTCAGGCTTAGTACAACATCTAAGAATCAAACCAGCAACAGAGGTATAAAACTAGTTCCCAACCATTATACTACACTACACTGTCACCTTTTTCCATGCGATAAAATGTTCTAATTCAACTTGGCACCATTTAAATGAGGACAAAGGGCATTCTGATGTCTGTCACGCACTTTGGGCTGCATGTTTTGTACAAAAGGTGCTATAGAAGCGGAGTTATTATTTCTATGTTATAAAATGCACTCTGTCAGCGTAAATATACCTGAGTGCAGCCTACCACTCAGAGATTTTAAACACAAACAATCGCTCCCTACTGTTTGACCTCTGAGGGCAGATACTCACTTATTTACCCTCTTTGGGCACTGATGCCCCGGGTGCCAGGGGTGGCATTGGCACTTGGCTCCCCCAAGCTCACAGAGGAAGTGGGGCGGGGGGGGGGGGGGGGGGGGCAGCCTGTCCCCAGGCCTCGGAGCACTGCTATTGGCAGCCCAGTGACATCACAGATGGCGAGGACCCGCCCCCAGATGCTTGGGTACAGCGGGCACCGGACGGAGCACAGCCCTGGCACAGGGAGGGCACAAGGGGGCAAAGGCTCATTGCTTACCCCCCCCCCCCCCCTCCCCCCCAACACACACACACATGGCTAGGGGGGTCCGGAAGAACGCAAACAGCAAGAGAGAATCGTGTGTCCCAGACAGCGATAAGAGGTGTGTGTGTGTGTGTGTGTGTGGGGGGGGGGGTGTAGTCGGGGGAGATCACTACAGTAACTGAGCCCCCCCGCCCCCACCTTCCACTCCATCAGAGCGTTCCTTCAGCCCATGCCATTGTCTCAGGCCCAGCTCCAGAGTACAGAGTGTGCACAGCTCAACACAGCTGCAGCACCCGCGGTGCGGTGCCGCTAAGCGTCTGGACTGCAGAGAGAGCCCCTTCTCCGTACATGTGTGCCTCTCAGTGTAAACCGGCAAACTCACCATTTATAGTTTAATATATAGTTATTGAGTAGGCTACTAACCTAGGCTGTTAACTAATGGTGCAATTTTTTAAATTACTAATCAGACTGACTGCACATTTTTCAGGGTCTATTCATGTTTAGGGAACAATTACCTTCTTCTTCATACTATTCTTATGTTTATGCATTTTCTATAGATTTATTTACCAGATGCCTTTCTCCAGAGAACCTTAAAGGGCCCATAACACACTGTACTTGCATATCATATCAGAAGAACAGCTCCAAATAACGGATTGCGTAGAGAGTAGGAAGACTAATCATGATATGTGGTACACACATAAATATAAGATAAATTCAATAGATGCTTATCTGAGAGAAATACAGTTTTCTATTGTGCCTGCATTATTTTCTTTTGTGAGAGGTAATTGTAATTCCATATTTAATAACTTCATGGCACTTACCCCTCAGTTAATATTAATTTTCAGCCAATTAATCTTTCTGCTTAAAATTTAAACAGAAATTCAAACCAACCAGCACATTAAATTCTGCAGGCATATTTCACCGGATCTATTTATTCAATAAATTTAGTAGTAATAACCTAATGTTTTCTGGTTTAATAATATGGATTGTGTCGATATTACAGCTTCATTCTTTAAAAAAATAGAATAAAAAATATATACATGCAAACAATCACATTTATAACTATTGCTGGTTTGGTATTTGTGGAAAAAAATAAATAAAAGAGAAACATTTCAATCATGAATTAGGGTTTTTAGATACATCGGACACAATAAACATGAGAATGATTAATTCATGGGTCACAACATGCCCTATGGTGCAGTTAAAATGCGAGTTAACGGACACCAATTTGCGGTATGCAAGCTCATATGTCTTGCGTTTACGGCGGCTGGAGGAAAAATACTTCTGTGAACTGTTCACTGCCAACGGGTATTATTGGTACAACAATGTGTTGAAGTTTTTATTTGTGCGCGTGTGCTTGACTGTGCATATGCGTTTTTGTTAAACTTCACCGGGAGCCAAGTTTTGCTGCGGTAAATCCATTATTTGCTCGTCATCGTTAAATAAAACATTTCAGTTTGGCATGTTCTTGTGATGCGTGTTAATCCTTGAATTGTTTTAGCTTTATTGGTACAAACGTCCACTGAAAATGTGGAAACTTGCACTTATTTGCGTGCTAAAATGGTAATTTCTTGCTAAACATTTTCGAAGCAGACCGACCCAACTATTTGCATTTAAAATGCAGCAAACGCGCCCATTCAGAATAAGCTATATTGAAAAGAAACAGGCGACAGGTAAACATTCAATGACATTTGAGAGACAGGCTATTTGAAACATGTTTTAAAATTCAATCGTAGAAATAAAGCAAAATTTAGAAAAATATGCAAATATATTTACGACTGCGTCAGCATTATATTTTACCTGCATATTTCAGGTTAAAACTAAAATCGTCATACGGTATAGCCTATATCACAGCCTATAAAAATGAAACAACATGGTTACTGCGGCAGTGCTGGTTTTTAGAAATATTAATATAACTCAGATTTTGCTAACATTTTGGTTGTCATTTTGATTTCCTCAGCGTCCACTGATTACGTTGAATGCGCGAAATTAAATAGACAATGTAATATTTTTAAATTAATGTTTAATTGGGATGGAGACACCATAGATGAGCTCTAACAAAGGACAAGGTCGATTAACTGGGCAAGAGAATGTTAGATAACTGACCACGACATTGATACGTGGCTTATAAAACCGCTGAAACAAGCCGCGAATGACTTGACATTGAAAATAACATTTTGCCACCATGTAAATGGGTTAATGTCACACTAATCGAACAACACGCATAACTCAAAATTATTTTTAATAAAACAAAAAACCAGAAAACCTCGAGCAAATGGGAAAGAATTCGCACTCGTGTCGGTTGCATAACAGACGTGTTTCTTTGGGAAAGAAGCGCACTCTAAACATTTCATGTACACTGAGAAACTTATCACCGGCAAAGTTCTGCTGAACTTCAGGTTAGTCTGGCGAAATATCACAGATTAAATATCCACGAACAAACTAATATTACCTGCTTGCTGTATTTTTGAGTTTCTTTTCCTCACTCATAGCTCTCCACAGTTCGCCCTTCAGCAGTTCTTATTCGCTACACTCCACCTCCCGACTTGCCTGTTCCAACTTACATGTACTTTTTTTTTTTTCGTTCCACAGTTTGGACAGACGGTGATTCGTTACGGGCACATGATATAGACTACACAATAAAGCATAACACCATAAAAAAATCTCTGTAATACTGTATACTTGGATTTTCAGTTCATTATACCACGGTAATACATCGTTCTGTTGGAATGTTTCTTGCATAAAATATACCCGAGCAAAGGGAGATATCACTGCCCACCTGCCTACAGTCCACTCACACTCAAAGTCAAATGACTTGCAGCGCAGTAGCCTACTTGTAAATCTGTATAGATGCATTTAACAAACGGAATGTATTTGCAGATACAATTTGAGATTAATATTAATATAAGATCGAATATAGAACATTTTCGATGTATGTAATAAAATATTGTACCAATATGGAGGAAATGGGTCAAGTCTGTTTCTTCTAATTTGAAGCATAACACACTATTCAATTCGATAGGCTAGCACATTACACGCATGTGTGTGCGTGAGAGAAAGAGAGAGAGATTAATCCCCCCTCACCCCCCCACCAAATGAAATACTAAATCTATGTAGTACCTATTCATTTCCCCCCAAAATGAAATACTAAATAGATGTAGTATCAAGCTTTGCATTCATCTGAGGCCGTAATGTAGCCTACTGTCTACGTGGACTTCGCGTTGTGAACAACGTTGTAGCCTAAGAAAACGAAACTCCTTCGTGGGAACTAGCATAGGCCAAAAAATGAGTTGAACTGGCCTATTTTTGCCTATATTTGGAAATCCAAAAATCACCAAAGGGCAATTCTTTCTGCAATTAGGCCTACATCTATCTTCAGTATGGATTAACAATTAGGCTACTACATGGGTTTTGGCATCTGGATTAAAAACATAAATAATAATAATACATATGGCCTAACACATCTGTTAAACAAAAAGCAAAATAAATAAATAATTAAAAAAAAAAAAAAAAAAAAAAATAATAATAATAATAATAATAATAAATAAATAAACAAACATTTGGAAATGCTCCGATTTACCAGAAAAAGGCACTGGGAAACATATCCAGCCGTGTTTACTCTTTATTTGGAATAATTAATGGGAAGCGACCGTACCAAGCAAGCGGCTAGATAAATGTTGAAGGTGTTAATGCAAGCTAAAATAATACAGCTAAAACAAACCAGTATGGAATTCAGTACACACACACACACACACACACACACACTCCTATGTATACATGTCTGCGCGGCAATAGTACACAGTAGACTAAATGACTCTCATTGGCAGACCTATGTCCAGGAATCCTAACCTAACATGCTTTAAAGACTATCATCGTGAAATCATTGTAGCTTTTTTTTAACATCTTGATCATCGGCTTATTATACATTACAGGTTAAGCTTATATCAGCGTAGGCTTTGCCAATCCTTTTACAAATGAAATTTCAGTTTTGAATATTGCCAGATACAAATCAGGGCTCCACAGTGGTTCCATTTTAGGTGCTGCTGTAAATTGATGTGGGCTAACTGGGAAAACAATTTATGAGCACATGGGGATGCATTTGTGTATTCCGAAATTTTTTAAACTTAGGAGCACATGTGCTCCTGGGGGAAAGGAATGTTAGCGTAGCGCCCTGTAGGCCTAAATGCAGAATATAAAAAGAACCCATACAGCTCACTGACAGGGCGGCATTCATTCTGTCGTGTTAACACTGCAGTCCCAAATCTTCTAATCTCTGGCATGTCTCTCTCGCTGCCAAGCTCCTGTGCCAACATAACCCGAACGGGCAGTCTGACCCGATAGAAGCATTGCCACTCCTTCTCAAAGCAAACGGCAAATTATTTGTCAAAATAAATAATTATCCAACCTGGTGTTAGGCGTTATTGCCTATTGTTTTAGCCTACATTAAGGTTCTGATACCATTGCCACAACCTGTTATTTGAGGAAGGCTACAACCATGGGTACAAACGAATAAATGCACAACTCCTAACAACACAATTTTGGCCTAAACCAATTAAGCCTATAAGATGATGCAGTTGAAGTAAAAGCGCATAATTTAAGTATTAAATAGTGTTGGTTTTCATAAGTGCATAAAATTTCTTTACACAGTCTATCACTTCACCTAGGTCAACAATTAGTCAGCACTGATTTCAGATTGAATTAAATTTCTTGGAAAAATTGTAGACATGGATGAATTATGAACAAAAGATGTATACATGCGTACAAAAGCAATATATTTACAAATACTCTCAAATTGGTGGTCACTCATTTATTATTTTTTAAATCTCATTAATTTTTTTTTTATTCCCCGGTTGAAAAGGTGCTCTCGGGTCTTTGACCTATCGTGCTCCGCACGTTTCAGCCTCGGCCAGTCTTGCGTTTGATAGGCTAGGGCCGTGTTAATATGCAAATTGAGAAACCGTGCCTGCCGAGCGGAAGTGAGGGGCTGAAGGCACGGGGTGCCGAGGACCGCCGTCGCCTCGACCAATGGGACGAGAGGAATCCAATCCAAGTGCGCAGATCCCCCTGTCTCCTGCAAGCAGGAGCGACGACAGCCAGACAGAGAAAGAAAAGGCGCAGACCTACCCAGTTCCAAAAACTCTGCCTCTTCTGGATCGCGTTCAACTCAACAACCAAAAACCTATCCAAAACTCAAAGAGGAAGGAAGATAAAAAAAAATCCGAGGTTCTCTTTGCCTCCACTTTGCCGCCTTTCTGCCAAGAATTCTCTTCCGGTGTTATTTTTTTTTATTTATAAAACACTTCTAGGAGGAAAAAACTAAGCACAAAATTGAGCTTGTGAAATGTGAAGGTACCGGCTTCTGTTCGCCCAGATTCCAGGATTCCCGTATAAATTCATGCAATACAGTGCAATGGTACGTGAACATGGAATATAATGCAATTTTGAATTACTGTGCGCCTGTTACTGTATTGCATCAAAGTTCATATGTTCCTCCTGAAAATGATCACCTTTATGGGGTTTGACGTATATAGGAATACAACTACACGTGCCGACCGTCAAAAAAGGCAGGCAATATTCGAGTGTTTATATTTTGCATTGGCAGCTTTTGTATATGGGTCACAGTAATATGTCAGAAGTCGGCGGTGGAGCTAGCGCCAAAAAAGTGGTGCATTTGGCACATTTCCTGCGCTAGCGAACTTTTTTCTCCCCTTTTCTGGCAGAGAACTTCAGTGAGATTCTGAAACGATGCTTTGAGTAGCTACGCTGGCTAGCTGCATTTTCGCATTCGGTTTACGGCGTTCCTAGTATATTGTGTTGAATAACGTGCTTTTTTATTTATTTATTTATTTTTTACTGTGCTTCATTTTGCTATCGTAAACTGGATCACTGATATAGCCTATAAATGGATGATGTTTTACGCTTTGGAATAATACTGTTTGCAATGATTTTATTTCTGCGGGTAGTAGCCTAGAAACTGCAGCCTCATTTTCTTCAGTAGCCTGCGGTCGGTGGTATAGTGAATGGGCTATATCATGCATGGTATAGAATTAGCTAGCAGGCTTGTTTGTAAGATAACGATCAATCTGCAGAGTTCTCCCAAAGCTTCTGAGAAAAAAGAAACATTGTAGCCTATGCCGTTGGCTTTTTTTAATACCGTCTCTGTGTCGCTCTGTCTGTTAAAGCTGGCGATGCGTCTACCATAAAGTAGTTACGCACAGCGTGTGAACACTTGGCAACTCGCGGTCGAGGGGGTGGGGAAGTCAGATTCGACTTTGACACAAGACGCCGATGTGGCGTGATGTGAATTATTATTAGTCCCACGAACAGACTGTCTTCTCCTCCCGCTTTCAGGACCGCAACAGAATTTAAGAGGGAAATTTAAGGAGCCTCTTAAGTTGTAGCATTGAGTACTGTTCTAAAAAGTGTCATAAAGTTGCAGAGGTCTGAACTAGCTTGGGACAGTTCTTTCACCAGCGCTTAAATGCGCAGTGAAGTTTTAGTCATACTGCACCGAGCAAGTTACTGTAAATTTGAATATTTACATTTGGTTTTTGGTGTGTATTACACCTGCACTCAGCATACCCTCAGACATGTGCTTTGCATGTACCAAAAATTTTACCCATGCTATCATAGGCCTGTGTCCATAATGACACGATATGGAAACCTTAGTAGACTATATAGCCTAATATAAACAAGCTAATTGCAGAACGCCTGATATGCAGCAATGACGACCAAACCTTTTAAGCGAAGTATTTTAACAGCCTTCCTTGTGTGTTTTAAATGGTTTTGCTGTAGTTGTGTTTGTAAAGCTGCATGCAGACAAAAATACAAAACCAGCGTATTGAAATGTGGTGTATGTATACACGTTATCGCCATATAAGGTGTTTTAGTGCATGACCTTATTCTGCAAACTTTCCTCTGAATGCATGTTGTTAAGACAAGCTATCAGTTGGACTCCATCTTAATTGTTTTATCATACCATGAGAATATCTGTTGTTCTTACCTCATGAGACACTGTAAAGATCCTTGATCAGTGATACTCAATTAAAATTGGCCTACAATGCGTGCACTGATGCGCGTCCTATAGCGAGAATGATGTCTTCAGTTGAACCCTGAATGTAACTTTTCTCCAAACCAGTGTGAATATCTCCCCATTATATGCAGATCCGTAAGAAGCTATTGCTTTCCAGTCCAAACGCCAAGTGAATGTTCTATTAAGAGAAACAGCGCCTTGTTCACTAGCCATGCTTATACTGGAAATTGCGGAGCAGTTGCAATTTTGAAAATAGGTAATGTTTCAATATGAGCTCGCGTTGTCAATATTTGCACGTAGGCTATAGGTGAACTGGCGATATGACTTGTGGTTTGTTAGATTGATGTAATGCCACACGTTTTGCTTTATACCAGCGTTTATCTCCTTGCGATTTGTAAGGAAATATGGAAAAAAGCTTCAGATTTACATAGTCGTGTTTAAATAAAATAACTTACGTTTTAAAACAATGACTGTATGTTAAACCATCCGTGTGCGTTCTGTAATGGGATATCTCATTGCAGTTACGTACAACAGTGCGGCGAGTTGGAGTTCAAGTTCGAATAAGGCCCTTGAGCTGAACGCTGCTAAAAGGAATTTTCCATTTCATTCCTATACGAACGGGGCGCTGGTCCAAAGTCTTCCGCGTATAAAATCATAACTCCAAGAGAAAAAGGAAAGACGTCTTTTTTCTGCAGAGGTATCTGAAAGAACAGGGAAAGTGGGCTGGTGTAGCTACATGGAATTCGTTTGCTGGAAGAGGAGGAGTATGACTGTAATTAAATGAAAAAAAAAACTTGAGACTGATTTGTTAGGATCGAGCAGTCGGGAGGGTGTTACCGGTCGATATTATATCAAGTTTGAAAAGCAAATACGGGATCAGAAATTTGGCGCCTTCAAGTTTTTATAATATACTTTTGAACGATTTCCTCCCCGCCTGGAGACTGGCTTCGTTTTAGATTCCGGTATTTTCCCCCCTTTCCCTCGGTACAAGGGGAGCAGGAGATTCGCTGTGGATGTTACCGGACTTAATGACGTTATTTAAATTAAAATCAGATATGTCGTCTGGCATCGCTTAATGAAACTGCTTGGATCCTCAAAGTTGTTTGACGCCCTTGGATTAGACATCTTTTTATGAGACTAACTTTGCATATCCCTGCATGCTGCGCGAACAGGAATGAATCGATAAAAATCAACCCACATGCTGGACTTTTGTAGCTGAGTGAGATAACTTTCGGTTAAGCACGGTGATGTATTCTCCAATTTGTCTGACACAGGTACATATTTTTCTGTTATTGGCTTCTTTACTGCGGTCCTTTATTATTGCATTACCATTTCATGTTCGCTTTTTAAATCGCTAATACTTCTTGAAACGTTTGCAGCTTATGCAGACGGCAGTGTAAATTTAGCTTCACGTTAGCCTATACATTTTTGTAAGTGACGGAACGAACGGCAGAGAATTGGAAGCAGGAAATTGATCGGAAATAAATTACATCCATAGAACCGATTAGATTAAATAATTTTCCTTGTGTTAAAATACTTCGTTTTCTGTATTTTTAATTAATTCAAAGAACAGCATTGAATAAAACGACAGTCAAAGGGAAGAAAAAGAAAATGCTTATAGATTATGTATGGTACAAACTCTTATTTTATATACCCATATAGGGTACATACAAGGTCACGCATTGTTGTACTCTAGCATTGTGTTCCAAAATCTGTAATTTACAAAATATTCAAAACTAAAGTGTAAATTAATGTATTAGGCATATTGCTATATAATTACATTTTAGGTTATACTAAATAAAATCTGAAATTTTGATGGTGGGGACAAATAGTTGGCATTTTGTTGAATAATCTGAACATTTATGCCATTTGAAAAAAATTAAATAAAATAGATATTTAGATGCCTCAGTAAAGTATTTTGAATTGTGAGCATTTGTGAAATTAACTTTAAAATATAGTTTTTAAAGGAGCCTATGTGAGCACTAGAGGGAAGGGACTCGTTTATTGTGAATGTAGATGAAAGCAACGATAAGGCTGATTCAGTGGTTGGACACAGTCCTTTAGCTTTTTGGCTGACACGATTTTACTGTTTATATTTTGTTTGGCATCAGAAAGTGATTGACTGAGATATGATTTAGTTCCTGCAAAGGAACTTGCACCTTAACAGAACGTGCAGTGCAGTATGCGCGTTCAACAACTGAATTTGTCATGAATACTACACACAAAAGAACATTAAAACACATATAGGTGCACATATATGCACAGATACATGCATGTTATCATGTAAGGTCTGACCTAACATTCCTGTGCACAATACAGTATTTTTGTTGCATTTACAGAATGTTGAATGTTACACACATTTTATAGATACTGTACACAATTATTTGACATTCCTTACATCAAAGGATGAGTTAAAATGGACAAATGAGCTGGGTAATATTTATTGTAATTTTGAATGGTGTGTTGGACTGGTCTCATGCCTAACTGAGCACTTAATGTATATCAAAGTCATGCCTGTTGTGTCCTTACACTGTGGCTAGGAATAGAATTTTTTGCTTTGCGACAAATATTGTGGTAGCATTCTGTGTTTTAGCGTTTTAATGAAAATTGCCCTTTATTAATATCTTTATCTACTCCGTATCCTCTCATACGCTTAACATAGTCTTTTTTTTGTAAAGTGTGACAGTTTTAAAAAAAATTCTCACACTTTACAAAAAAAAAAGACGATGTGGAAAAAATGTTTTCTCTCTTTTAAACATTCGTGGGAGCCTTTTTTGTATTTCACTGCCATTGTCTTGGGGATTTTTTTTTCTTTTCTTTTCTTTTTTTGAACCACAACACAAGCACTGTGTGCCGAATTCTCAATTAAAGCCTGTATTTTCTGGGCACAGTGAACTCTTTGACTTGGCTGTCAGTGGAGGAGAGACATGGAGGATATCACTGACTGTGGTTTTCCCTAGAAGCGCCGCTGCCCGCTCACAGCACAATGTGCGGTTTAACCCTCCAGTGCTCCATGTGAAGGAGCAGGGTTACCGCCGTTTGCTTAACTGTAAAAAAAAAAAAAAAGAAACAAAAAAAAAACCCAATGAATAAATAAGAAGTTAAGATTTTGTGTTGTTTAACTGACCTGGGTTTACTGCAAAGCCTTTTGTGCTTGTTGGTTTGGCGAGGTTGCAGGGAGGATGTGGCTGTTTTCTCAGATTATTATCATTTTGTTTTTTTTGCTGTGCCATTCCTTTAAAAAAGAAAAAAAGAAACTGTAATTATTTTTCAGTCCCGTTAATGGTGCCAGTAATTTTCTCACGCTGTTTGTTTCAGTGACCACCGTAACTTGCTTGGTGAAAACTGGTTTTGTTTAGCTCGATATGTTTTTAAATGTAAAATGCAAAAAAAATATACTGTCTTCAGTTTTTAAAAGACGATTTGTAATGTGTTGAATTTAGTTGATTTATTTTTCTTCTTTTCATTGCATTTCTCGAGCTGCCAGGACAACCCTGTTACAATATTTCGTAAGCACAGCAGCTTTTTTTTTTGGGTGAATCGATCTTGTATGAAAAATAAAGGCCTTGCGCTTTGTGTAAATTTGGCTGCTGATATTTGCTCTGATCTCGATAGAGCGCTTGGAAAAAAAAAAAAAAAAACAAGCCAAAAAAATATATAACAAAGCCGACTGCCCTGGAGGTGAAGGTGTTTGAATACCTGCTCATCTGCGTTCTTTTATAAACCCAGCCCTTGCCAAGGCATTCAGGGCGGCATGAAAGAATGCCGCCTCGAGTGCCAGGTAGCCATGTTTTTTTTCGGTTCTGGATCTGCTCTAAAAGACGGAGAATGGGAGCGGTCGTCCTGGGCCTGCGATCCGTTAACAAACGCAAGCGAGCTTTAGGCGGCTCCGGCTCCTGTGTCCGACCGCTCTGTCGGAATGGGCCGTTCTATCTCTCTCTCTCTCTGTCTCTCTCTCTCTCCGCTCTGTGAGCGCGCAGAGCCGCTTCTCCCTCCTCTGGCCTTTGCAGGGCCTTATGTCACGAGTCCGCTGGCAGAAAGGTTAGCCCTGGCTACGTCTTGAGACTGGGGCAGGGTCGAATTGTATTTATTTGTACGTTTTTTTTTTTTGGCATTTCTTTAACACCCTCCTTCCTTCTCCGGTGCCCCGTTTCACTCTGTGTCATCGGCAGTGCCGCCTGTACAGGAGGGTTACGGTGGCTTGGCAATCTTTATTTTTAAAAAAAGAAAAGAAAAAAGTGTAATCCTTTTAGGTGTAAGATCACACATCTGTGGTTAGAATGTTCTTAACTGAACATTCTAATACTGTTGTAACAATCGCTACCCGGTAACTGAAAGCAATGGAGTTCTAGAACACTGACTTGGGGGGGGCGGGGGGGAGGGGGGGGAAGAAAACATTCCAAAAAACCAACTCTTGAAAGGGTTAAGCGCTAGGGCGCATGCTCCCTGTTTCGGCTGCGGGCGTTCGCTCGGAGCATGCTCGAGAAAAAGGGGGGGGGGGGAAAAAAACGGACCCCAAAAAGGAGAACGGCGTGCTGTTTTGTGAACGCGTATTCTTTGCGCTAGCGTTTCGCGGGAAGCAGAAGCGAAACTGTGGCGCTCGTTTGCCGTGCGAGCACCTGCGCCAGCCGTAGCCTGGCGGTACCTGCGCCCGTTTCTGAGATGGTAAACGAACGCGGGCGGGCCAAACCTCAGTCGTTGAACTGTGTGACGAAGCAGATACTTTTGCTTAATGTATTTGCAATTTGAAGCCTTTGTAAATAAAGGAAAAAGTAAAGTAAACCGAAGGCTTGGTCCGTAACGCAGGCCTTTGCTTGGGGATGTGAGGGTCAGTCAGACGGAGAAAATCTGTAGTTCCCGATGGCTTTTGAGATTTAAATGCATCGTAGTGAAGCGGCCGCTGTTGTGTGCGGTGTTTGTTGCGAAAAACAGTTTTCTTTTTTTTTTTTTTTTTAGAGGTGCTTTAACTTCTCTTTTTTTCCTCTGGTATAGAGTGCCGTTTGTTTCCATTTGGCTTCGATGGCGGTTGGGGCTAATTGGACAGAAACCGTTGCCAAAAAGGTCACTTCTGGTACATGGCTGTTTCTGTAAACTTTTTTTTTTTTTTTCTTCTTCCCCCTTCTCTCCCTGACTCTCCCTCTCTCTTTCTTTCTTTCCCTGTCCCTTTTTCCCCCCCACTCTTTCTTTCTACCTCTCCTTTTCGGAAAGCGCAGGATGAGTTCCATCCGTTCATCGAGGCCCTCCTCCCGCACGTCCGCGCCATCGCCTACACCTGGTTCAACCTGCAGGCGCGGAAGCGCAAGTACTTCAAGAAGCACGAGAAGCGGATGTCCAAGGACGAGGAGCGGGCGGTGAAGGACGAGCTGCTGGGCGAGAAGCCCGAGATCAAGCAGAAGTGGGCGTCCCGCCTGCTGGCCAAGCTCCGCAAGGACATCCGGCAGGAGTACCGCGAGGACTTTGTGCTCAGCGTCACCGGCAAGAAGCACCCCTGCTGCGTGCTCTCCAACCCCGACCAGAAGGGCAAGATCCGCCGCATCGACTGCCTCCGGCAGGCCGACAAGGTGTGGCGCCTGGACCTGGTGATGGTCATCCTGTTTAAGGGCATCCCTTTGGAAAGTACCGACGGCGAGCGGCTGGTCAAGTCGCCGCACTGCACCAACCCGGCACTTTGCGTCCAGCCGCACCACATAACGGTGTCCATTAAGGAGCTGGACTTGTTTCTCGCCTACTACGTCCAGGACCAAGGTAGGTGTGCCGAGAGAGGGGGGGGGTTGGGCGGGTGGAGGGAGGGGAGAGAGGTGTTGGGGTCGTTCTTGGGGGTCTCTGGGCGGGGTCTGATTTTTGTGTGGAACGGCCCTCGCTACACCCCTCCTGCCCTTCTAATGGCCGAAGCAGAGACTCCTCCATTTCAAATCCCCCTCACTTTTAACGCCTCAGAATCACTGTTTCATATGCAGATGCTTAAATTGATTTTCAGCTACGCTATTGAAGATCATGGCATTTTGAGCAATTTTAACGGGCTGTTTTGGACAGCCTTAAACATATGACTGAAAAGCAAAAGGTACACACTTTGTGTGTGAATGCTCACGTGTGCGCGTCCAGTATCTGGAGTCTTTGCTTTAAATGATGCCAACCCTAAATTATATTCACCTTCCCAGAATGGTATGTCTGTAAAAGAGAGACGGACAGTAGCACCATGGACGCTGTTTTCTGATGTTTTTTTATGAGCCTCTATTTCTGCTACTGAACTGTGACCACAGCAGTCATCTTTATTAAAAAAAAACGGAAAAAGATGTTCTCCTAGCAATTTATTGCAAAGGAGTCTAAATTGTTAATGACCATATTGAATTTGGCAAAACAATGTCTTCATGTTTGCAGAAATTACTAGGTAAAAATGCGTGTATTTTTTATGTAATTTGTAGCATTTTTACTCTTGTTGAGAGTCCAAAAAGTGCTTTTTTTCCAGATATTTTTTGTTTTAAATTTTTGTATAATTACGGGTCACTCTTGAACTTTTGATTCTGATTTGTTCCAAGATTTCTTTTTGTGAATGGGGTCTGGTGTTATTTCTGGTATCATCGTACACGGGATGCCGTAGTGAGCCAGTCTGTGTGTGCATTTGGCGTGAATATTTAGGTCTGTGGTTCCGGGAGAATTAAAAAGTCTGTGGGCAGACACAACACGTCAATATGTTCCCGCTCCTCTCCAAACAAAAAAAAAAGCGCACTGCGCTTTCCAAAAGATACTGTAAAATCAAGTAAAGCAAAACGAAATGTAAAAAAAAATGGAAGGAAGCACTCACACAATCACAGATGTTAAATATCATATCGTTAGCCAGGTAGAATCCCTGTAATTACACCAATTGACTTTGCCGTGTGAAGGATTCTTTTGGCTTTTTTAAGTGCGCTAACAAGTACGCCTTTTATTGAGATGAGGTAAGCAGGCTGGTGCCGTTTCAGATCCCGAGTTTTTGACACGGAGCCAAAAGTGCATTTTCTGGAAACAAAACAGACATGATTTTGAACAGAATGACTGTAAATATCTTTTGTAAATGAGTTTGTAAGATGTGGTATCGTTGCTATTCCTTAAATTAAGAGCGCAGAAACATTGAGTTTCCCGGTTCATCCGCTATTTACGGTGGTGTAGCGTTCTGTTTTTCTGTTTTGTTTCTTCCTTTGTGAGAAAGGGACTAGTACTAACTCAACGGGAAGATCAGGTCCTACGATCTCAGTGATTTCAGTGAATATTGTATTACAGAATCAATATGGATTCATTTAAAAGTTCTAAATCACTGTAACTATAGCTTTGAATTTATGCTTTATTGGGAATTTGCACACACATGTATACACACACACACACACACACACACACACACACATATGTAAATTTACTTATGTAATTTATATATATAAGTAAAATTAGAGTTTCTGGTATACCATTACACTGGCGTTATGTCGGTCGTTCAGTTTGTGACCCAGAAAGGAAAGCCAAGTGTTTTGTTTGTCTTCGTATCCCACTAAAGCTTTTGCCTAATTTAGCAGCTTTACTCCAATAGTTCTGCATCCTATCCATCTTATAGAAATAAAATAGAATAAAGACGAAGCAAAAATAACAGAAATTTGTTTGTTAGACCAGTACGAGAGCGCGAATGCCCGGCCGTGGCAGAGGGGGGAAAGGGACCCTGGAAAAGCCTGCGATCGCTAAACTGTGAACCTCCATTTTGTGTTTGTCAAGTGCCAGGCGAAGGCAAAAGCACTGCTGAGCCACAATGGTGGTTGCCACTGGCACCAAGGTTGGCATCGGACCCCCATTGTTTCTCTTTTAGCACGCTGCTGATTCGTTTGTGTCCCCCCCCCCCCCCCCCCCCCCACCCCACCCCTCACCCACCACCCCCACCCCCTTAAAACGGTTCCATCCTACAGCATGATTGGAGCCCCTTGTCCTATGCCTGTCTGCAAAACAGAATGAAATACAATGAAATAAAGTAGAAATGCAATAAAATAAATGCGGATCGTGCTGCAAAACCCAAAGTTGAAAAACGCGCCCCCCTCCTCGACACCCCAGACAAAGGAGAAACCCCTCCTTTCTTAAAGCAGGTCGTGCTCGTGTGAACTTCCTACAGCTGTTTAAATGGTCGTCTTATTTGTACTGACCATGAGAATGTGGGGTGAAAAAAGTATAGCCGTGCTGACAGAAACGGTACATTAGCTTAATAACACTCTGAAAACGAAAGGGGAAACGGCATAAACCAGCGAAAGGTCCTGTCCTTGACTGTGCAGGACACAGCAGGGAAGAGGATGATCCGAGCTGGTCGTGCATTTCTCTCATTTTTACAACCCAAGTTTTTAAAAAAATTTTTTATCCTTCCTTGCTCAGCGAACTCGGTGTTTGTGCCGTACTCATCAATTTGGAAAATCCTCTTATTGGATTATTCGTTTGTCACGATCGTACCCATCAGAACGAGCCAAATCTCTTTTTTTTTTTTGCATTTCGACTCCAGAGTTTTTGTGTCTTGTGGGGATTACATGGGAGGATCTGTTTTTTTGTTTGGTATGAATGGGGTGAGGGGCACTAGTTTTAGGTATTATTTTTAAAGAGTTTTAGTACGTTTTCAATAGAAAACCATCCTTAGTAATGGGGGGAAGATGGACGAATTAGCAAACCAACAAGCAAGGTTTTGGTTGTGGAAGGGGGAGTGGGGTGGTTGGTGGTTAGTGGGTGGTTGTTGGTGCTGGGGGATTGGGGGGCGGGGGGGGGGTTGCATTTAGCATTCAGTTTCCAGTGCCCATCTTCCAAACAATGCCGCCTCATTGTGCTAGCTTGCAGAGTGGCGCCATTTTGTTTGTGTGGTGCCAAGAGAGCGAAAAAGAGAGAGAGAGAGGGCGAGGGAGAGTGAGGGGAGAGGGAGAGGGAGAGGGGGAAATAGCGCTTGATGCCAGCAATGGTTGTTAGTGGTACGGAGGTTGGCATCAGACCCTCTTTGTCCTTCCGTTGCGTGCCTTTGATTCGTCGGTTGGCATCCGCAATGCAGTGGGCACACTGGCAAACTTTTCCGACAGTCGCGGAATGGAAGCCGCCGCCGCCGCCGCCGCGCCGCGCTTTTTTCCGCTGGCAATCGCCCGAAAGGGAAAAAAAAAAGAACAAACAAACAAACAAATGCACAGCGAAAAAAGAAAAATGGCCAAAAAAAAAATCGGCTACTTCTGAAAAGGAGCGGGGCGCGTTTTTTAAAAATCCCTATCGCCGCGGCGTGAGGGTGGCGGACATTCCGTCTTTTTCGGCTTTTGATCCCTTCTCTGTACGACGCGAAGGTTGTCCGCGGGTTAGCCGTCTCTTTGCTGAATTGTCCATTTCTGCGAACCCCCGCTCACAATGAAAACAAGAAATTAACAAAATTTGATCAGTTTTGCACCCAGACTAAATATTGAACCACCGGGTGTAGTTACTGAATGAACGGAATTTTCCATAATGTGCGCATACATCATCAAATTTTCTACAAACAGCTACGACGTTGCTGCTAATTTTGATTCGTGCACTTTCACGGCCAGTAAGACGCATTCCTGATTTTTTTGAGACGTGTTTTCATATTGTACCAAAGATAAATATTATTTTTCATGTTACTGGGTATTCTCCAAAAAAATCCCTTCCTTGCCCTTACAGTGCCAGGGTGATTACCGCTGCAGGGGGGAGTGGCCTGCCCGCACGTTTAATGGATGGCCATTGGGGCTGTGGGAGTGAGCGGCGAAGGGGCGTTCCCTCAGTCTCTCCCAGGGCTTGGGCAGCTCGCTGACGGCTTTCCACCGCCTGGCGGTCTGTGCCAGCGCGTCTCCATCGGCAGCGCCGGGGCCCTCCCTTCCGGTTCGTCACAGTGGCGTTTTTAACGGAACTGCCGTCCTGTAGCGAATGCTAACCGGTTTCGGTACCCGCTGTAGTTCGCTTTCCGTCGTTGCTTTGACGCTGAGAACGGTCACATGACTTCTAAAGACCACGCGCACGTGCCCTTCCATTTAAATTGGCTGAAATATCCTTGTGTCCTTTGGGCCATTTTGTCTGTATTATGCTGACAAAATGTAAAATTAGTAACGACTATTTTACAAAAATTTAAGTGCGTTTGTACTTTCTGTACGTGACAGTTTACTGTTCTTCAGATTCAGATAAAGATTAACATGGTGTTTAAAAAAAAAAAAAAAAAAACATTCTTTCTGGGCTGCCACAGTTAAAACTCTCATTAGCTTCATACCTGATGTACCTGTCTTCCCCCAAAATACTGTCTTTCCTCGCTGCTGCTCAAGTCAAGTCAAGTCATGACCTGCAGGAAAACCGTCAGTGTTGTGTGGTTTCATTTCATAACTCTGTGAGGTATTCCAGTGTGGTTCTGTGCCCACTGGGTGTTGACTCCTAAAAAGTCAGAGTTACTACAGGCTATTTGGCTGCAAGCGTTTTAATTTTTGTTTTTACAACGGAGAAACGGTACAGAAAAAAGTGTAGAACAGTTTCCTCATTTTAGTTGTTTGTTTTTTTCTTTGCTTGCATGCATAAGCGCTTTTCTACTTTTTTGGTGACCCTTTTCTTCAGGTTCAGTCTCAGGTTTGTAATTTCAGTTAAAAATGGAACACCTCTTATATACTTTTTGGGTCTGTAGCTTTCTCTTTGAGCCGGTTTGTGTTCTTCCTTTGACTTGTTTCAGTCTTAGACATGCTTATTTCAGCCAACTCTCTCTCTTCTTTAGATTATCATTAACACTAATGACATTGTTAAATAAAAGTGCTAATTGACAGTTTATGGATTCGTTTCAAATATCCGGCTAGCCTCACGTTCGCCTTTAAGGGATTTCAGTACTAAAACGTGAGCATTTCTGGAAGGGATGAAAGATACCCGAGAACCAAACTCAATTCTGTTTACTTATGCTGTTTATTTTAAGTTGTTTTTTTATATTCAGGTTTGCTTAGAGTATGTATTTGAGGGTAATGAAATGCTCTTTGTCACCTGGCTTTGAACCGCGGTCGCTCACAGTAGCGATGAGATGAAGAAACGGCTACATGACGGACACTGTTCTGTTCCTCCTTTCATCCCTCTTTTCCTGAAGTCATGAACCGCGTTTTATGGGCCCGGTATCCCCCCGGCCTCGGATGGATTACTCCTCATTTGTTCTGCCATGTTAAGGGCCTTGTTTTACGAGGGGCCAGATTTAAGCTCCTGTCCCATGGAGTCGGGTCACTCCTGTAAAGTGATGCGGTTGTGCGCGTGTCTGTGTGTGTGTGTGTGTGTGTGTGTGTGTCTGTGTGTGTGTGTGTGAGGGAGAGAGCGAGTGCGTGGCGACTCAACGTAGGCGGAGGTGGGGTTAATTGACCCAAAAAACAAAAACCACAGGTCTCGCTGCGTGGGGGCGGAGCCACCCGCCGCCCCCCTCGCTGACCTGTGTGGCCAGCCACTTGACCTTTGACCCCTTTCATTGTCTAGTACTTTCTCTCCGCTCCGTTCCGCCCCCGCCCTTCGGCTGGCGAGGCGGGTGGCCGCTGACCTGACCTGACCTTCTGTGACCCCACCCCAAAAGCCCGGAGCGACCCTGGCGTGATCCGGTCGATACGGTCTAGCCAAAGTCGTTAGCTTTATCTATTTATTTATTTTTACCCACTCTGCCAGTGAAGAGGGCCAATGAACAGGCCTGTCTCGCTGCAGACCTTCCTGTCTTTACTGCTCATCTCCCCGATTGACTTTGCCTTCACACCTCAAAGGACTACTGCATTTGTTTTCTTTTTCTTTTTCAAGAGCAAGTCCGCAGGTTTGAGCCTTGAAGTCTGTCTGCTATTTAAAGTTCTTTGGTTAGTTCGATTGCATATTTAAGTGATTTAAATACGTACACAGCCTAATGATATGTATTGACTGTTTATCATTAACAAACTGACTTGTCTAAGAATTATGAGTTATGAATTATTTTTCATTCTGAGCACTTTTTAAGGCTAGCAATGAGGTGAACTTGGGATTTCTGTATGGTGAACCACATGGATAAACCTAGCTTATAGCTCATCTTATAGGAAGAAAGCACACGTATTTTGTTGTAGTCTGTGCAAAATAAAATGAAGTTGCGTTTAGGTCTCTAATTTTGGCGGCCCCACACAGGAGAGCGGGAGAATGACAGGAGGGCTGAGGGAGGTTGTTCCTCAGCCGGGGAGCAGGGTGCACCAGGCCGCTCCTGCTTTCGTTCGTTTGCTTGCTCTCTTCTTTCCCGCCTTCTTGCGCTGCAGTTTTTACTTTTGGAGGGAGAGCTAACCAAAGCTCATTTTAACCACTTTTTCTGTACCTTCACTTCCCCCCCCCCCACCCTTTCAGTTAAAGCAGACATTCAGCTGTGTAGATGCTTTTTTTCCCCCCTGTTCGACGTTTTCCATTTATACGCAATTGAGAGGAGAAAGGCGGAAGCCCAGAACGTTCGCAGGTGTGGGCGAAGAGGAAGGATCGCTGTAAATGAAGGATTTCCCGAGGACAGGGCCAGTCTCGGACAGCACCTGGTCCTCCACCTCGTTTCTTCCTCGTTCCCGCGCTCTTCCGTGACGTGCGATGAATCGGCCCTTTGTCCTCCCAGGGCCCGGGGAAGGTGGATCCGTGCCTGTCTGAAAGCACTTCAGCAGAGGGTAAAATAGCCTAGCGTAACGGGGTGAATGGATTCGGGTTACCTCACCCCAAGCCGACGCGTGCGGGCGGACAGAGAGCTGCGGTGACGCTGGGTGGCGGTACCCACGTTTCCCTGGGTTTCTCCCCGACGTTTCGCCGGCGCCTCGTTGCCACGGTAATGTACGCTTTACTGGCGGTCGCGATCGAGCTCCGGTCCCACTTTCGAGAACAGAGAGGGCGTCACGTTACATTTTGTCAGTGAAAACCTTGCACCCGTTTTTTGTTGTTTTGTTTGCACTGTGCGCCGTCTGTGTACTGTCAGAGTTTCGTAACTGACAAACAAATAAAGTTGGTTCAAAATCCAAGCGGATAAAACCAAAATGCTGATTGGTAAACTGAATTCCCCCCCCCCCCCCTCGTTCCTGAGAATTCCATTTTTGGAGAAAGGAGACTTCAGTCGGGTTACAGTATGGAGGCTGCATAGCCCCATGGGATACCCTGTCTCACATTTGGGGGACAGCCGAGTGGGGCAGATCTCACGGTTAGCGACACACGGTCTTGCAGTTAAGACCAGGGAGGCCTCCCTATCCAATGAGCTCTGCCGGGACTTCATATTACCCAATGAGCTGTTTCACTGAACTCATGTAAAACCCAAACCCCCCCCCCCCCCATTGCATAACACAATGGGGCTGCTGTCTCTTTAAGGCAGCGTTTAACATTAATCACAGTGTTTTCCGTGGCGCGCTGTTGCTTTATCTCGAGTGCGGGGCGGGGGCGCGATCAGGCGCTACAGGAACCGCGCGGTGAAGCCGCTGCCTTTCCGCCGTTTTTCGCGGAGCGGGGGCGCAGCCTCTGGGTCCCCCACGCGATCTCAGCCCGGGACGGTCTGTGCGTTTAGCGCGCCGCCCCCCCCCCCCCCCCCCCCCCAAGCCTGCGCGCCCCGCGCTATTTTAGGATTTTCCAGGTTCTCCGTGCCGAGCGCCGTCGCTGAGCGCCTTGCGCGAGGTCGCGACCTATCGAGCGCTCCTCCCGCTCCGAGCCTTTTAGGACGGCTCCCTCCCGGCTCCTCTGCCTGCTTTATTGATCCCCCCTCCCCCCCACCCCACCCCCTTGTGCTGTTTCTCCTCATCACTCACTGTGTGGAAAATATCCCCCCCCCCCCCCATTAGCTTGGACCTCCTTCGTTTCACAACCGCATTCGCGGCCTGACTTGACCCGCTCGTTGTTAGCGGCTGACTTAAAGCGAATAGCTGAAGGCTTTAGCCGCTAACCTTGTGTGCCTCTTTGCCTTTGTGTGTGCATTAGTCCATGGAAACTCTGGGCCCTGTGGCGGAGGCCGGGGAGCTTTTAGCTACATTGGCGTTTTTGTTTTCTCTCTCTCTTTTTTTTTTTGACTACACTGTAATGCAGTGTACTCCCATTGTCACTGCCGGGTACTAAAAATCCCTTTGTCCTTCACTTTGCTTCTCGCTGTGCTTCTGTTTACCCTTAAGAGGTGTGAGGTCACAAATGTGATTACAATGTTCTTAACTGAACATTCTGATGGTGATGTCACTGGTGATTGATAGCCATAGAGTTCCAGAACACTGACTATTGAAAAAACATTCCAAAAAGCATGTAACTCAGTGTAACTCGCTGTAACTTACTGCATCTCTCAGTAGCACTCTGTATCTGTCATTTCTCTGTTGAGTCAGTGTTCTGTAGTGTATTGTATAATTTAGCATGTAGCGCAGTTTGATTGATTGAGAGATTAATGATTGACTGATTGTTTGATAGTGTACTCCTTTGTAGTCTGCTGTGTGCAGGGTGTGTCTCTGTAAAGCAGTGTTCTACTCTTTGCTTCAGTGGTTCAGTTGGC